>NC_048318.1:3583089-3745650 GCF_013100865.1 Trachemys scripta elegans
TTTTTTTTTTTTTGCTTGGGGCGGCCAAAAAGCCAGAGCCGGCCCTGCCCGCGAGCAGGCCATACTGCTTCCCCTGAGTGACAGGAAAACGGCTCTTTGCTTCCCAGCCTTTTCCCACCCAGAGGCTAAGGGTTAAACTAACGACAGCGATCTGTGCCCGACTTTGCTTTTGCAAAGATTGGAACGCAATGTACCTCCTCACTAATCTGAATCTGGCTGCCAACGACGTTTCAAAATCCCAGGCCGGTTTTGGTATTTTCTTAGTGCTGTAATTAACTCCAAAGCCTGTGATTTTTCTGACTCCGGCTCCTCTCAAAGGTTTGAATTCCCGAGGTTTTACTGATCCTGTCTTTGACAGCCTACATCTGACTTTCCAAAGTACCACAGGGGGAGGGAAGGTAGATGGGACAGATCATTATTATTTTTTTCTTTAAACAGCTCCTTTGCTTGCTCCAAGATCTCCTCCTGACTCTTCCCCTCCCAAAACAGGCACCCCTTTCTGAGAGAGAGGGGAGGAATCTGAGTCTATTCTCACAGCCTCATTAGGTTTTCTTTGAAGAATGGCTGGGGCAAGGTACGCATTAATTAGAATATGGCTTTAATTACCCTTCCCTCAGAAAGGTGGGTTTGAATAATTATCAGCCAATTTCTCGGCTCCCTTTTATCTTCTGAGATATTGATTTAGTCTCTACAGTCTTCACATTTTCTCTTTGCTGCTGTAGCCCAGACCTTCTGTTGGAATTACTGCCACTCAATGCCTAATCTAATCTCAATTCTAAATCTACACTAAAGTGCTGATTATTACCGGACTTCTTCTTCTTCTTTTTTTTGCTGGTAAGTGGTAGTGGAAATTTACCCTACAGCACTTTCTGTTGATCTCTGAAAAGCCTTTGATATGGCCATTTAATGCAATAAATTAAGGTACCTGAGTTTTGCTGGAAAAAAGCCTGTAACCTCCATTGATTTACCAGGGTAAATACATGTGTCACAAAGTATTAAATTCAGGGCAGATAAAATACCAAAAGGAGGAATGCTCGCTCTATTGACTGCATGTTGGCTTTAGTGCCATCTTAAATTCTTATGTTAAATTGAAGGGATGCTGTTAAGACCGTTAGATTCCACATTCAGAGCGTGTTTGTGTTACAGCTTTATAAACCTACTCGAAATGTTTCATGTTTTTCTGCTACTTCGGAAAGTGCAGGGTTTATTTTTCTTTAATTTGTGGGGCTTAGCCATTCTCCTGCAGTGTTTGTAACCAAAGACTGCTAGTGTAGGAGAGACTTGGAAGTGCAACTGACTATATGATGAAACTTATCAGTCAAGCTACACTGGCCTAGCTGCAAAAAGCAAACAAACAGCATAGGTGGTGAATTGTAAACCAGGTTTAAAAAACCAACAACAAACTTTTCCATATTAAGAAGCCGAGGCACCATTAGTAACACACGTTTGGGGGTTCTTTTCAATAAATGGCAGTGGTTCTCAAACTGGTTTCTGAATTGTTGCAATGCACTTTGTGTATGATTTTACTCTGTAGTGGCTGTGCAAAGAGAGGGTAAGGGGAGGGATAGCTCAGTGGTTTGAGCATTGGCCTGCCAAACCCAGGGTTGTGAGCTCAATCCTTGAGGGGGCCATTTAGGGATCTGGGGCAAAACAAACAACCAAAAAAACCCCCACCCACCCCCCTGTTAGGGACAGTACTTGGGCCCGCTAGTGAAAGCAAGGGACTGGACTCAATGACCTTGAAAGATCCCTTGCAGTTCTATGAGATAGGTATATCTCCATATATTATTTAAACACAATTGTCTAGCAGCATGCTGAGTGATGTCTGACCATACGGGAAGGATTTAGATACAGATTTATTACCTGTACTGAGATAGCATCTCGGCGCTCCCATCACGGACTAGGACCCTCCGTGCAAACACAGAGCAAAAAGATAGGCCCTGCCCCAAAGTTGTGCTTTACAAACACTGACTGGGTAAGCCATATCACCCTGGGAGGGAGTGGGTGACTATTATCACCCAGAGGGGTAAACTGAGGCACAGAGGAGTTGAGTGACTTCCCAAAGTCACTGTGATTTCATGACAGGGTTGGGGGTACACGCAGGCATCCTATTGCCCAGTTCCCCCGACTTCCTTCTTATGAAACAGTCCCCTTTATTCTTCTTTCAGGGGTTGATGTGGTCTTGGGTCCTAACAGTGAGGCTTAGCCAGCTGACGAAACGCTCAAAGTCCGATTCTGTGCCACGTCCACCACATTAATTACAAAGAGCAGCGGCTCTTCACGCCAGTGTGGTAATATTGTCTCTTGTTAGCTGCTCTGACTTCCTAGTGCTGCTAGGGGGCAGTGCACCCCCATTAGCTGAGAGCCGCTTGGGGGTGGGGGGTGTATGAAACCGAGCGAGAGCCCCGTGACAGAGATGAGGGTTCGCGCCAGAAAGGAGCAGTTCATAAAGCAAATTCACATCAGCTAATTTATAATTCCTGAATTAAGCCAGTCATTAACGTGACCTTTATTAACGTTTACACTGTGGCTCAGTTCAGTACAATCTCACTTCATCATTAGCAGTGGGGGGGAAATTCATTTGCTTTCCTTTCTCTCTCTTTCAGCCGACAGTAAATTCGTGGTTCAATGATTCCTGACTAGGCCCTGGTGCAAAGTGATGCCCTGCCCTGCCCCGGACCAGCATCACAGCTGGGCTAGCTCTGAACTGAGAAAATGGATGTTGTGTGCTGATGAAAGGTACCGAATTGTCAGCCCTGGAGCAAGGAGTCCTCCGTTTAGCCACCGAGCAAACCCGGGGTGGGCAGTGCTGGCCTGCCAGAGAACACAGGGCTGGAATGGGCCAAGGAGACAGAACTCAGGCCCCTAGATCCCTATCCCCTCCCTGGCCAGGGCTGGCATGTGTTGGGGGCTTGCCAGGCATCGATGACGCCCGTCCCCCTTTTAACTGAACCGTTCCGATTTCTTTTCCGTCTGCTACAGCACAGACTGGAGAAGGACAGGTTGTGCGAGAGCTGCAGAGCCAGCGTGAACAGCACCCAGATTGCTGCATGCATATCAAACACCATCCAGAGAGCCGGTATATAAATAGCATCTTAATGAGGAGGCGCTTGGTTTAAACAGGTGGGTACATGTATCAATACATGGAGCGGGGCTAGACGTTGATTTTATTCCTACAATTCAGGGGAATTATTTGTGCACATATGGGGAGGTGGGGGCGAGGGATGGAGGTGTGGGCGAGGGATGGAGGTGTGGTGAAGGGGAATGAAAGAGAGAGATGGTCTGAGCACAGGCTTGGGAGCCAGGAACTCCTCAATTCCATTAGCTTTGGCACCGAGGACTGGCAGTTCAGGTTTGGGATTTACTGTCTCTTCCTTGGTTTCCCCACCTGTAAAATGGTGACCACCCGGCTCACCTACCCACTTGGCCCAAAGATGCTGGAAACATTAAGGCTTGTAAAGCACTTGGAGGGAGTGTGGTGTAGTGGTGAGAGCACAGGACTGGAGGTGCAGTTCGGTGTTCTGTGCCTGGCTCTGCCTCTGACTGCTGTGAGACCCCGGGTGAGTCACGTGTCCTCTCTGTGTCCCTGTTTGCCCATCTGTCAGGGAGGGGCTAATACTTCCTATCCTGCGGGTGGGGTGGTTAATGGGCTGATATTTGGAAAGCCCCTGGGATCCTCAGATGCAAGGAGCTATGAGTGCAGAGTGGTATGTTAGTCTTATGAGGCTGGAAAGTGCTAGTTTACTTGACTTACTGCGTTGTCAAGGAGAGACGAGACACTGGGCCAGGGACAGAAATATCTGCATTAAGTGCTGGCAAAAACATCGACGTTACCATTTATATTGAAGAAACGTCATGAAAAGCACAGAAAGGAATAAAGCTGGAGCTGTGCCCATGGGCAGAGGCTTTCCACTGGCACATTAAGGCACCAACCTCATCTCTGGCATGACTCCACTGAGTCTGGTGGCGTTACCTCTTGGGGGCACTTGGGCAGACAGGTTTTGTGCTGAATGCCAGGTGCGTCAAATGGAGAGGTGACCTACGTGGTTCATCGTATGCATCCGTGAGCGGGTGGAACTCTGGCCTGAGATAGCTCAGAGATAGCCCTGAGACACATTTGGTAGGGTTTGTTTTCCCCCCAAAGAAATTATTTGACAAATGTGGATTTTAATTATTTGCTCAGCTCTTTTAGAGACCCCATGGTCCTTTTCATTGTGAAGAGATGGGAATCAAGTGTACCAGGTTCTGCACCAACCATCCTGGACTGTGCAGGATGTGTTGGCGTAGCAGGGGACAGGTCGTGGGCACGTGGATTTCTTGGGAACGATAGAGCAGCCTTGGGGGTTCCTATCTTACACTGGGGTTGAGAATGGTATAGATCAGGCCACAGAATTGGGGAGCCAGAACTGGTTCTCTGACAGCCCCCATATCTCCTGCACCAAGTGGATCTCCATGCAGGGCAGAATATTATGGTGCCTCACAATGCCTCTCTTTCTGCATTGGGAGACACTAGCCAGGCCAGTGGGACTCCACCGGGTCCAGGCTATAGTACTGAGGACTATGCCTTTAAGGGCTGAGTTCCCAGACAGAGTGTCTGGGCTGAGTGCGGTGAAGCTCGTCGTGCACAGCTAGTTGGAAGCAGATCCAGAATAAAGCAGATAATACTTAGCCATGCCTTGAGTGCGGGAGACTGGACTAGAAGACCTCTCGAGGTCCCTTCCAGTCCTACATTTCTATGATACTCACTCCCAAACGTAGGCCGGGATTTGCAGTATTAGGCTTAACTGGAGGTTATTTACTCTATTTCCAGGCGTGCATTGTTCCAATGGGCTGACTCAACCAAGGACAGCGTAGGCTGTGGAGACAGAGCCCCCTTCCAAACCCTAATGATGACCCTTGCGAGTCGAGGGTGGAGGCACAGCTCTAGCTCCAGCGCTAGTCCTGGGAGGTGTGTAAATACCAGGCTTCACCTTGCAGGGCTGGCAGGCTGGAACTTGCACGCAGGATGGACTCCTTTGTCTGTAGCTGTCTCACTCCTGCTGAGTCCCATGTATGACCCGAGAGAGAGCTCACGCTCGAAGCAAGCCCAGTTCAGAGTAGATGGGTCCGCAGGGCAGAGGGAGCAAGGAGCTAGGATGTGCTTTATTTAATAGCTAATATTCTGTCCTTGGCCCTCTCCTTGGTGGCAGCAAGGGAGAGCTTTGACGGAGCGGCACTGCGGCGTGCTAATGCCCCAGCTGGACTCGCAGCCCTCTGTTGTTCCCATGACCAGCAGAAGGGCTTTCTCTGTGAGCCAGTGAGTGGGAGTTTTGCTCTGTTAGTTAAATACACACTTTCTGTGTGTTCCAGCTCTCTGCCAGTGTCTGGCCCTGGGTTCCTGGCCACCATACGGACTAAGACACCGATATGCTTTTGTCCTGTGGTCATGCTGTTGTCACACAGATGGCTGGTGATAAAGCTACCCACAGTGGCTGCCATGAACTTATTGCCTGGACTGCTGAATTCAAGGGCATATCTGGATCTTGGGAACACTAAGACAGTCCCTAGTTCTGCCTGGCAGCACTGTCTGCCAGCAGCTGTTGTCTGTCATTCTCGGGACTAGTCATGGCTGCTCAGGGAGCCATCCGGAGGACCCATCCCACGGCTTGCGCTCCCACGGCCAAGGCAACAGTTGCTGTTTGAGGCGGCTGTTGTCAATTTTCCCCTTCCAGCTCGGATGCCTCTGCTGTTGGTTGGATCTGTTTTTGCTAGAGAAATTTACAGCTCTTGGCCGAACCAAGCCTAGTGCTTCAGGGAGGACTTGGCCAGGTGCATTGTGGGAGAGGTTTTGGACTGGCTGCTGCTGGAAGCAGAATACCCCACGAAATGGCTGGTGCTCCTCTGAGAGGGAGGCAGGTGTGTCATTGTCACTAAGGCAACCACTTAGAGGAGCCAACGTAGGACCAAAGCGAGCCTGGGCATGTGCAGGGACGGGGGAGAAGGTGCAAAGAGCTATCCCCTCCCATTGGGTCCCTGTGCCAAAGCTATGTGGGTAGCATGGACACTGCTCCAGGGGTAGGGAGGGACAGGGGGCGAGTGGCGACGCTCTCTGGTTGAGTTAGCACCTGATGAGCGCCCACCTAAGGAAGTACGATGGAAGCCATTTGCAGAGCACCATCATTCACATGCTCCTACCAAAGCCAGACACCAGGCTACGTGTTTTCCATTTGTTAACTGTTTACACACATCGCACACAAACTACATTAAAAGAACATTTTTAAGGTTGCAAAGTCAAGCACTCAGAAGTTAGAAAATGCCAGAATTAAGGTGGCCTGGGTGACCTTTATTTGGCCCCCTTTCATCTATGCATCTGTATAGGACACGACCTCATACTATTTCCCACAGTCCCACTCCCGGTATCCCCCTGGCTCTTCATCCCATCAGTCTCCTTCTCACCCATAGGCTTCCAATCCCCCTCATTTCCCATGCCTGGTTCCTGTCCCAGTCTCTCCCCAGCCCAACTCTCCGGCTCCACCTCCAGTCCCATTCTTCCCTCTCCAGGCTCTTTATCTCAACCTGCTCCCCCCACCTCTTACCCCAGGTCCAGCTCTTGTCGCCTCTGCATTCAAATCCGGCAGCTTTCTTAGCTCAGTTGGGAGGGGGGAATCAATGAGCGCACAGGAGAAACAGGTTCCCCGGTCTCTGTTCTGGTGTCTGGACCCAGCCTGGAGCAGCCCAGAGCTACAATTGTATGGAAAGTCTTGCTCAGCATCAGGATGGAGCATTCTCCGTGCAAATGGAAACTTCAGCGATTATAACTCTGAAGCTCTAGCAAGTAGCTGTGGCGCATGTGCGAACTGCACTATTTCGAAAGCTTATAATTTGGGTGGGTTTTCACAGTGATGGCAAAAGGCCAATCCCGGCCACCCAGGCCACCCCCTGCCTGCCAAATTTCAAGTCCCTGCTCCAAAGCATGAGGGCAGTAGCACTGCCCAAAGGAAAGGGTGCCAGAATTTTTTAACATGGGCTAAACAACATATGGCTTGGGAAACGTCAGGCCAAATGGTAAAGTTTGGCCGAGTTATATACCACTGAAAATAGCATCTTATAACGGGAAGTGTCAGCAACTTTAATAAGCACTCGTGCTGGGGGTGTTCACTGCATACCAGCCCTGAAGGGGTTAAAGTTGCTCAGAAGGGGCCAATTAACTTTGTAGGCTGCACCTGGGGGCGAGCCAGGGCCTGATGAAGGTTAACTGATGATGAAGCCCAGCTAGGCAGGAACAGGCTGGGCTTGTATAAAGCCAGGAAGATGCGAGCAGAAGGGGGCTGAAGGGAGAGATTCTGTAGTTGGTGTCTAGGCACAGGGAGATGGGAAGAGGGAGCAAAAGCCCTGGAATCCTGTCTTTGATGGAAAGGGTTTGTCCAGAGGAGTTTCAGGGAAGAGAGCCTGTGGAGGAAGCCCAGGGAGAGATCAGTGAGGGTTGAGACTGTGCAGACTTTGGCTACTGACTATAAGGTCCCTGGGCTGGAACCCAGAGGGGGCCTGGGCCTGGGTTCCCCTAGCAGCCACTGGGAAGTGGCTCAGGACTGTTGAAGGTGGCATCTGGACAGTTGGTCTAGCAAGATGTCGATACCCTGGAAGGGCTGAAGTCCTGGAGAGTGAGAGAGGCTGCAATGTGAGTAGTGCCCCCTTCCATCACTCACTCAAAGGGCAGGAGAGCTGATCCCACAACCTGGCCATACGGAGGCCCAACAGTGGTGAGTGAGACCCTGTTATAGCCCTGTATGTAACAGAGGCACAGAGCATGCTCATCTCAGGAACTTTTCAAGGGAGGCAGAGCTCCCATTCTAGTGGGGCTGCCCCAGGATGAATTCTTGCTGAGTCAGCTAGAATCCATCTGGGGGTCTTTGTCTGGAGGCAGGCAGTTCCTGAGACGATCAGCAGTGACTTGAAAGCCACCACCCTGCTTCCTGTCTAGTCATCTGACATATCATTACCATTGCATCAGCGCACCTCACAATACCTCTCTGGGGCAAGGCCATGCGATGCTGTGTAGAATCATAGAATATCAGGGTTGGAAGGGACCTCTGGAGGTCATCTAGTCCAATCCCCGGACAGATTTTTGCCCCAGATCCCTAAATGGCCCCCTCAAGGGTTGAGCTCACAACCTTGGGTTTAGCAGGCCAATGCTCAAACCACTGAGCTATCCCTCCCTCCAAGATCAGGCACATAGCATGGGCTAGAAGAGGAAGTTGAATCCAGGCTCCCATGGTAGTGCCTTAACCACTGGGCCTTCCTGCCTCTTTCCGGGCTAGCTATAGGCTGCCTGTCTGAGCCGTGTGCAATCTAATCCTTTGCATGCTGAAGGATTCACTCATTTAATGCTGCAAAATTAAGCAGTTTTCATCTGGGGTGTTGAATTCAACCGACCGGATATTAAATTCTTTGGCTTCATTATTGAAGACAATATGTTTTTAAAAGAGTTCTCCCTGCAGATTGCCATGTCAGGTCCCTAGCCGATAGGAAGTGATGAATTCATCCAGATTGGCACATTCAAAGTTACACACCTGCCGAGACCTGAGATGTATTTTTTTTTCCTGGAATTTAATTATAATGTTTCCTGCTTGTAGTATAATTGGATGACACTTCTTGGCGGCTTTAAACTTGTGCAGGTCAAAACCTAACAGAGCGGCTGGATGTTGGTTAATAGATTCCAAGGGCTGCGGCTTTGTCTGGTTCCCTGATGAAGGCTCACTTTGGGACTGGCAGCGGTAAAAACAAACAAAAAAACCAAAAACCCCAGTGGAGATTTTCAAAGCCGGCTAGAGATTTATCTGGGCAGTTGGGTGGATAACAAGGATATTCAAAGTTAGAGTGGTAAATAATAAAACCAAGCCTTAGACGGGATATAAAAACCCTATTTCCACGTTGAACCAGCCCCTAACTCTTAAGGTTTGGGGAGAGGGGGGGTTATCCCACATCTTCTTACTAGATGGATCATGGAGCTGATCCTGGCGTTTCTTATGTTGAATGCAGGAACACGAGAACAACATCCAGATGGGACAAATTAAGTCCTGCAATAAGCTGATTTTTTTTTTTTTTTTTTTTTTTTTTTAAGGTGAGCACTTTTCTTCCATCGTGGAACCAGGGAACAAAGTTCTTTCTATAAATAATTAAATATGCCTTTGGCCAGAGAGAGAGAGAGCGAGCCAGACTGGCACTATAGCCCAGGGGATAGGACTCTCACCTGGCACGTGGGCAGCCCAAGCTATTTAATTTATACAAGGTGGAATCTCTTCAACAGGAAGGCTAATCTTGGAATTCCCAAGTGGTCAGGGTGCTGTCTTTAGAGATCACAAATGAGTTCAAATCCCTCCTCTAAATCTGGCAGAGAGGGGCTGTGAACCTGGGTCTCCCACAGCTTGGGTTAGTGCTCTGATCACTTGGCTAAAGGGGGCTTCCAACTCCTTATTTTTTTGGGAGAAAGGGTTAGGCCCCTAATCCCAGGAAAAAGTCCATGGCTGAAAATCCCAAGTGGAGATAGGCGAGGGATATGGCCTAAGCCCCTCTGAGGCTACTGGCAGCTCCTCACTCAGTGTGCTGGCTTTTGTGGATCTCATTCTTAGGTGCTTAAGTCTCCCTGGGCATCGTACAGGGAGCCTGGGTGCCTGACTTGTGGCTGTGCACCTAACCCTAACTGGGTGCCATTCTGAGCCTACGTCATCTTGTGGATCTAGCTCTATGTATTAGTTTCCACAGAACCATACGGTTAGAAGGGCCCGCCAGGCCATCTAGTCTAACTCCCTGTCAAGCTGCAGGATTTGTTGTGTCTAAACATCAAAGGCAGACAGCTATCCAGCCTCCTTTTGAAAACTTCCGGTGAAGGAGCTTCCATGACCTTCCTAGGCAGTCTGTTCCATTGGCAAACTGTTCTTTCAGTTAGGAAGTTTTTCCTGAGATTTAATCTAAAGCTGCTCTGCTGTAGTTTGAACCCATTGCTGTTTGTCCTGCCCTCTGTGGCAAGAGAGAACAATTTTTCTCCATCTTTTGATGGCAGCCTTTCAAGCATCTGAAAACTGCTATCTACGCTCCACTTTTCCAAATTAACCATACCCAGTTTCTTCAGCCTTTGCTCATATGGCTTGTATTCCATCCCTTTGTTCATCTTTGGTGCTCACCTCTGGATCCTCTCCAGTTTCTCTACATCCTTTTTATACATTGGTGACCAAAATTGAACATGGTACTTCAGCTGAGGTCTAACCAGTGCTGAGTAGAGTGATACTATCACCTCCTGTGACTTGCATGCTATGCCTCTGTTAATGCAATCTAAAATTGGATTTGCTTTTTTTGCAACAGCATTGCATTGCTGACTCATGTTGAGGTTGTGATCCACAACTCCCAGATCCTTCTCAGCCAGTTAGCCCCCAAGCTGTATTTCTGCATTTGTTTTTTCTTCCCTAAGTGTAGCACCTTACATTTGTCTTTGCTGAATTTCATTTTGTTTTCTCTAGCCCAGTTCTCCCTTTGAATTTTAGCTCTATCTTCCAAGTATTGGCAACCCCCTCCTCCCAGCTTTGTGTCATCTGCAAATCTGATTAGGACCAGCAGCTTTCTTGGTAACAGAAGGGACAATCTTTAACAGGGCAGAATGGCCAGTATCCAAGGTGTGCCAAACATTGATGAGGTCCTTTGCAGGTCTGAGGCATCAAGTGACCAGGACTGGCTCTTGCACTGTAAAGCAAAGCTGGTGAGGCTGAGTCACTTTGTCACGGAGAGGACACGTTCTCCGTGCCAGAGGTGGGAACAGAACTAAGGTCTCTTGCCTCTATGCACTAGATTATGCTGCTCCCTGTATTAGAGCTGGAAGAGATCTGCTAGGTAATTCAGTCTATCCCCCTAACCCAATGCATGATGACTGACTCCAGTACACAGTCCAGTGCTTTGTCCAGTCTGGATTTAAAATGTTGATGAGGCTGCACCTCTTCCCTTGAAAGACAATTCCATAGCCTGATACATTTCACCATCTGGAAACGTTTCCCGATACTTCAGTGTCAATTTGCCCTTTCTGATTTCATCCCTTTCCCCCTAGTTCTACCTCTGTAGCCACCCTAACAAATCCCTCTGGTCTCAGTGGTCTGCCAGCCTCCCTGCTGTGATGTCCCAATGTACGTTGCCTCTTAAGTCCATGCTCCCCCATGCTGTGTGGCCCTTCTCTAAACACCCTCTGAGCATTCCCACTTCTCAATGCTCTCTGGTGGTGGACATCATATTCCCCATGAGCTCTCTCAGAGCAATGTACGGCGCGATCATCATCCCCCAAACTTATGACCCAAAGCCTCTAAAGTTCTGCCCAGAATTGCACTGACCTTTTCTCCTACCGTCTCTCACTGCAAACTCCTTTCTGCTGTCACCCCAAGGTCTTGCTTGTTCTTCCTGCTTCCAAAATCTCACCCTCTCATGGAGTCCCTAGAGCCCAAATTATCTCTCCCCACCTCAAGCTGAGTCTCATGGTATTTCCCACCCACATGCCTAACCTCTGTGTCCCTTTGAATTATCACTCTGCCTTCCCTGATGTTCACACCTCACAAGCTAATACCAGCTGTGAATTTCTTCAACATGCTGAGTACTCTCAATAGAGCTCATTAATGCAGATGTTAAATAAAACCACTCACTGCATCATCAACAACAGAGCGTCCCACTGGATGACATCTGCCCCCCTCCCCCACAACTCGATATAGTGCTGTTTATCATTAGCCTTTTTACTGGCCTTCAATCCACATGCCAGCCAGGGCGCACGTCCAAACCTGTCTGAATTACTTCTATGAGACTTCATGAGATGCTGTGTCAAATGCATCACTGCAAGCGTAGCCCCTCTGTCTGTTAAGTTGTAATTCTGTCAGCAAAGCAATCACGTTTGCCTGGTATGAGCTGCTCCTTATAGCGCCATGCTAAGGAGTTTGCCCTCTCTAAGAATTTTCTCTTGCTATGGATTCCCTGGCTGGCTAGCAATTGCCAGGATTATGCTTTTTCCTTTGCCTGAAAGTTGGTATCATTTGTAATTCTCCAGCTGTCTGTGACCTCCACATCTCTCCCTTGGTGTTTCACAAACAATTACTCATGTGTCTATAAGTTCATTACCATCTTAGGCTATAAATCATGCTGTCTGTCTGTCTGAGTTGCATCCGTGCATCTTGTCTAAGCCCTGCCTCCCCTGCATTGTTATATTATCCATTTTCCAGTATCATCTACGATGTGCCAGGCCCCTGCAGGCAGAAAGCCCCCTTAAAGAAGACAGGCATCGTATGAAGGGTGGGGGAGAAGGACATATGAGCCAGAAAAACACTTTTAGTATCTGTAACGTTACACATGCCCAAGTGGTACAGGCGTGGGATCAGTACATGCACTAAGAGGCTGCATTACTTCTCCCTTACCCCACTTTTTCTTTCTTTCATTGTTCTTGTCAAAGACAGATTTATTTATTTTTAAGTCTGGAGTTCAGGACCTTATTGATTTTTAGAGGCATAACTGATTTCATCCATTGCCTCATTCACCAAAGTGCCTCCTCTCTAATATGCCTTTTACCTTGATAGACGTGTAAAAGCTATTTTAGTGCCCTTGCCGTGTTTGACTTGCTCCTACTGGTTTGGATGGGGGCATGGTCTCGCTTTTCCCTGCACAGCCTTATGGGCCGGATTTTCAAAGGAGCTCAGCACAGTGCGTGAATGCTGACTCAGCCCTTTTGACAATCTGGTCCTTAATTTGGTGTCTTAATGGGACCTGAACTCTACTGAAGATTGGCATCCAGTTGCGGGTGCTGAACACCTGAAAAATCAGACCCCACGTGAGCCCTTTTCCACATCGGGGAGGTTCTTTTACCCTTAGATTTTGAGCCAGTGATTCCCTCCTAAAACTGATCACGCCAACTTTGTCTAAGCATCTAAATAGAATGGAGGCTTATGGGAACCTTTCTGGGTGAGAAATCAGAGTTGGTGTCTCCTGTCCTACATTGTCTCAAGATTTTCCCTAGAGGTCTCTATAGCCACACAACTCTCTATGATTTTTTTTTTTTTCATGATGGCCCCTCTCTCCCCTCTGCCACCCACAACCACCTCACGAGGTGTGAGCACAGTGGTTGGTTTCCCTCTTATGTCCCACCTCATTGCAGCTTGCATCCCTGCCAGTGGGATGTCATGGCTGGTCCTTAGCAAGGACGAATCTGATCTGTCATTCCACTGACAAACTTGGAGTCTCTTGTTAGGAACCTCTTTAGCAGCTGGAGAGTGGCCGTGAAATAGCCTGAGCATGGAGCTGCTGCCTGCTGTTGGAAAGCACAGGGTGTCAGGGGAATCCTGGGGGGTGAACCAGAGGCTCTAACTCTGCCGCAATAGGAGTGGAGTGAGTAAAGGAGGATAAGGAAACATTTGCTAACAGCAAGAGGCTGGGGAATAGTCTCCCCAAGGGACAAAGCATCAGAAAATGGCCTGCTATAAACAATGCTGGACAAACAGGGAGGAATATACAGCAGGGGAGAGACTGTACTTTGCACTGTCCAGAGGTGAAGGGTGTGGCCTTAACTCTGTATCTGCTCCCTCTGTCTGAGTCTTGGGGCTGTAGCATGGTCTAGTAACTGGACAGGGACTTGGGGAAACCTCGATTCAACGCCTGGCTCTCTCAGTGACCTGGAGTAAATCACCTCTTCTCTTTCCCCTCCTCCCGCCTCGTCTAGTTAGCTTGAGCTCTTTGGCGCAGGAACGGTCCCTTACAATGTACAGTGCCCAAGGCAATGTGATCCCGAGCTCAGCTGAGGCCTACTAGCAATAATAGCTACCGAAACAGTTAGCTCTGCGCAGCTGTGGGAGAGTCAGCAATCTTGTTATGCTTTATGCAGTCTTCGCTGATTTAACAGGCAGGATGTACCCAGCGAGGGTTTCAGAGCCCACAATGGATTTGAGACTCTGGTCATTTTTCTTAACTACCAATCTCCTAGCACTGTTATAGCATTTCCCATACACAGGCCTTAAAATGTTTTATAAAGGAGGGTCCATATCATATAGAGTTCTAGATTGTTAAGGCCAGAAGGGACTGTTAAATCCTGTAGCCTGGCCTCCCATGTAGCATAGGCCATTACGTTTCACCTGGTTACTTCTTTATTAAGCCCAATAACTTGTCTTTGACTAAAGCATCACCCAGAAAGGCCCCCAGTGTTGATTTGAAAACTTCAAGAGCTGGAGAAACTGTTCCAAATGGTTAATCACCCTCACGTAAAAGCTTGTGCCTTCTTTCTCATTTAAATTTGTCTGGCTTTAACTTCCAGCCATTAGTTCTTGTTTTACCTTTCTCCACTAGATTAAAGAACACTTTAGTACCTGGTATGTTCTCCTAATGAAGGAGCAGAAATCCTGTAATAAGAATGGCCATACTGGGTCAGACCAATGGGCCATCAACCCAGGATCCTGTCTTCCGACAGTGGCTGGTGCCAGATGCTTCAGAGGGAATGAACAGAACAGGGCAATTATTGTGATCCGTCCCCTGTCTTCCAGTCCCAGCTCTGGCAGTCAGAGGTTTAGAGACACCCAGAACATGGGGTCCCATCCCTGACCATCTTGGCTAATAGCCATTGATGCATCTATCCTCCCTGAACGTATCGAATTCCTTTTTTTTTTTTTTTTTTTAATCCAGGTATAGTTTTGGCCTTCAACATTCCCTGGCAGTGAGTTCCACAGGTTGACTCTGCTGTGTGAAGACATAATCAAGCTGCCTCTGTCTTGCTAATAAACTCACAAATTGAGCTCTTTAACTCTCTCTCCTGTAAGGCATTTTTTTTTCCACGTCTTAATTTTTGTGGCTCTATTCTGCACCCTCTCCAATTTTTCAACATCTTTTTTTAAAAATGTGGGACACCAGACCTGGTCACGGTATTCCCGCCTGGGTCTCATTAATGCCGTCTAGAGAGGTAAAATCCCTGCCCTGTTTATATGCCCAAGGCCCGCATTAGCCCTTTTTGCCACAGCATTGCCCTGGGAGCTCATGTTCACTTGTATGACCCCCTAAAACCTTTTTTCAGAATCACTTTTTCCAGGATATAGTCTCCCATTCCTTGATCCTAGCTGGGTGACCTTGTATTGGGCTGTATGAAAACTAGGGTGACCAGATGTCCTGATTTTACAGGGACAGTCCCGATTTTTTTTCTTATATAGGCTCCTATTACCCCCTGTCCCGATTTTTCACATTTGCTGTCTGGTCACTCACCCTAATGAAAACACATTTTGTAGGAATGGACCTAGCTTAGAAAGCAATCTCTGACTGTCTCCCTCATTCTTAACTACTCTGCAATTCTCTGTGTAATCCATAATCTTATAAGCAGTGACTTTATATTTATATTTACCTCCAGAAAGGAGATAAAAATGTTGAAAAGCATCGGGGACCAGCACCAATCTTTGTGGAATTCCACTGGAAACACCCTTTGTGATTCCCCAATAACAGCTACTTTTTTGACATCTAGTTCCTGATCCATTTAAAGTGGGCTTCACAGGGGTAACTGAATCATTCAGCGGGGATGTGCCTTTCCCCAGATCACATCAACAAAGCCCAGCACAGAACCCTGGCCTCCTGCCTCCCTGTCCCATGGTTGTGCCCTCAGAGGAAGCTGTTTCTCTTAGAATCATCCTCTTCGACTTCTAAAGTCCTTGGGGCAGTGCAGCTGTATCCTTTGCTGTTTGCATAGCTCCTGGCATTCCCAGGGCACTGCTAGAAATAAGTAAATACTGAATAATCTAACCAGAGATCAGACAGGAGAGCCTTGCAATCACATCTCACATTCCTATAGGCCCCCTTTAAGATCTGGGTCAGCTGCTCCACACCCGAATCTTCCAATGTAGCTTGTCTTTGCTATATTTGATTTTAGCTCGTCCCTCCTGTGCTTCTGTATGGGGGAAAGTGTGTTAGCACCTTGGAGAATTACGGCCTAAACATAAAATTCCCCATTCAGTTAGCGGCCATTCTAGCAGAGTGTCAGAATAATGAGCAGTAGCCGATCTCTGCACTCTTTCAGCTTTCAGACTGATTTTAAGGCTTCCTAGCCATATATATCTATGTACAGTCTAAAATCGATTCTGCCCATCCCACAAAACTCTATCTCAATCTGGTGCTTCCACTGATAATTCAGAGAGCAGCCTTCTGTGCAGGAAGAGTGAATGCACAGTGACAAGCCCTGGCTGGGAATTTAAAGCGGTATGGGTGGTGGGGGAATATCCCATCTCACCAAACCACTGTGCAAACATCCAACAAACTGTCTGTTTGCATTTCCCTTTATCTTCTGCTCTAGTTGTGGGTCAGTTTTCTTTCCCTATTTGTTTTGCTTGTTAGTCATTTACAACATGACGCTAACAAGACCGAGCTGCTCTTGGACACGGAGAACAGCAGAGGCATGAAGGAGCTCATCCTACCCATGCAAGGTTGAGCCCAGGAAATTCATCTAGGAGGCTCCCCTGGGTTCTTCCATTGGCAGTGGGGTTTACCCATCCTGCAGGAGAAATCTTGGATCAGGTCCATGAATGCCCAGTGTCTCCTGTGACTACAGCAGCTCAGGTTCACACTTGCCACCCCCTCATCCGATTCAGCTCCCTGCCTGTGGCTGCCTCTCTCCCAACTTTTTCACAGGGCGGGTGGGTTCCCCACTGTGGATGATGCAGCTGAAGAAAATGTAGCACAGACTCAAGCTAGGATAACTTCCCCAACAATCCCCATGGAGCATGATGTATGTATCCCTAGACTGCTTCCTCAACCACATAGATCTCCAACTCTGGGCAAATGGAGTGGAGGTGGCTGCAGCCCCAAACCCTACCATCCCCCATTTCTGCACAAGCAGGGGAAGATCTGTGGATGGCGGTTTCCCCTCCACACACTGGCTATTGGCCCCCAGTTATAAAGACCTTTAATAGCAATAATTCTCCCTAATCAGGTGCCGATTGCTGTGCAGTCACCGTGGCTTATGGAATCTTGATTTGAGGGGGTTGAACTAGCAGATCCAGCAAGTCCCTGGGACACAGACTGTACAGACCATGTTAGTGCAAGTTTATGCCATGCCATTCCAGTCACTACACTCCAGCCATGAGCTACGTGGGGGAGGAAAGGGAGAGTTGTGGCTCTGTAACCACCCCTACACTGGGCCTATGCTGAGACTGGCAAGTCGGCTGCAGACCCCTTTTTTCCTCTCAGCTAGACTAAGTTGCCCATTCCCACCAGCTCATTTCACAAAGCTCCCCAACAGCCTTCTGTTGGTAAGGACGTTCCATCACAAATGACTCTGGATAGTTTTGAACCCACGACTTAGGGTACGTCTATACTGCAAAAAACACCTCCCGTGGCAAGGAGACTCAGAGCCCAGGTCTACCAGCTCAGGCTTGTGCTAGGCTGCTAAAAATAGCCATTCCTGCTTGGAGTGGAGCTCAGGCTCTGAAACCCAATGCTAGCTGGATTTTTGTTGCAGGTTAGACATACTCTTAGAGGTCAGAGCCCGCCCTCAGTTTGAGCCACTCAGTCCACTGTAGTAACCCCCATTGGTAACAGGCCAGGGTCTCCTGGAGGTCTTTATTGACCCAGAGGACCCAAATTCACATGTCCCCAGAAAGACAGCACCTCCAGCTGCCCAGGGCTGTCTAGCATCGTGGTGGGGCATTGGCTCGCTACTGTCTGAGAGGAGTGCGCCTCCACCCGACTCACCCATGCCACTTCATGCAGTTCTCCTAACTCTCCCAGGAACACTGATGCCTCAGCTAGTGCCACCTAAGAGGTGAGCGCCTGCAGCTGCCGGTAATGACCTGGACAAGTGGCATGCTGGGAGGGCAGGACACTACCAAAATTAACAACCTCTACCTGCAAATGACTACATGCAAATACGCTTCTTGTGCACATATAAATCTCCAAGGCTTCTTTTCAGCCTAGCACAGTTGTTCCCCACTAATTAGTTGATTATTATATATTGTTCAACCTACTGTGCCTCCATTTGCAGTTTGCAGCAATTTCCTTATTGAGGTGGCAAACTTTCCTTGCAATTAGCCCTGTGGGCTGCTGAGCTATGCTAATAAACCTCTCCCGGCTCTTCCTCTTCATTAGCAAAGTTGCACGCGAGGAGTTTTTATGGCAGTGAAACTTACAAGTCGTCGTGACAGGTGCGAGATTTTGGCAGAGCAGCCATCGCCTTCGGCAGGCGTTAGTGCACCGACCTATACGTGCCTGCCCTCATTATTGTCAAAGGTTACACGGAGTGACACAGAAATCCTTACCAGGAGCTGCTTGATAGTCGGGTGTTCTTCCGTCTCTCTGCCTGAGGCAGGCTCCTTATGTACAATCTCTACGCGGATATCGTTCTTGGCCGAAACCACGCCTTTCAGATCTGAGCAAAGAGAGAGCGAAGATGTTACTTGCATGCTGTCATGACAGCCGAGCAAACTCCCTCCCGACATATGTGATTATCAGTAACAACTGTCAACATAAATAGATCCTATAGGAAAGAAATTGACTCTCTCAGTGACATGTTCTTTGTTTGCCATTTGCAACTGGCGAACTGCAACCTGTTTTGCAAACATTAATTGAACTTTGCAACGTTTGACAAGGTACTTAAATATATGTAGAGGTTGATTAGTACACCACTGAAATGCAGCCACCTCTGAGGTGGAGCATAGCAGTTATTTAACAGTGCAAAGCACAGCTTCTTGATGACAGGAAGTGAGGAATTATAGTGTGTCCAGTTGAATATAATCCTTTAGATCAAGTATTGGAGGCCTGTAGCCTAGAATTAGAAGTTCAGTCTCTGTTCATGAGCGAGGGTGAGGGATTATCATGGTACCAGCTTTGAAATGATGGAAGGTTCATAATGGTGATTCTAAAAGGGTTAGAGCATCTGGGAGCTAGGCAGTCTGTGTGTGCATCCATGTTGACCTGAAGGATCAAAATGTGACTTCTACAATACCAGCAAGAAGCAGAATGCAAATGGGCCACTGAAGCTTTCCAAAAAGAACAGGAGTACTTGTGGCACCTGAGAGACTAACAAATGTATTTGAGCATAAGCTTTGTGGGCTAAAACCCACTTCACTTTTAGCCCAAGAAAGCTTATGCTCGAATAAATTTGTTAGTCTCTAAGGCTAGGTCTACACTACCCGCCTGAATCGGCGGGTAGAAATTGACCTCTCGGGGATCGATTTATCACGTCCCGTCGGGACGCGACAATCGATCCCCGAATCGACGCTCCTACTCCACCAGCGGAGGTGGGAGTACGTGCCGTCGACAGGAAGCCGCAGAAGTCGATTTTGCCGCCGTCCTCACAGCGGGGTAAGTTGGCTGCGATACGTCGAATTCAGCTACGCTATTCACGTAGCTGAATTTGCGTATCTTAAATCCACTACAGGGGGGAGTCTAGATGTACCCGATGCCACAAGTACTCCTGTTCTTTTTGCGGATACAGACTAACATGGCTACCACTCTGAAACCTGAAGCTTTCCAGTGTGTGATACTGGAGGAATGTGGGCACGGACATAAAGTAATCTCCAGGGGTTACAAAAGGACAAGCCTCAGTTTTTACTTTCTCTGGTAGCATACTTTCACCCAAACCTCTGGCACCTATAACACTGGACTGGGAGTAGAACTGGGCAGGAGTTTTTCAATGGAAAATGCTGATGTGTCAAAATCACTACGTTGCTGTGCAGAAATTTCTGGTCAAAGCCAGTGAAAGCGAAGAAGCAAGAGACTGCAAATGGCCAATAGCTGAATGGTTACACACCCCGCTCCCCCCATCCATCCACACCCCCGATTTCAGAAGCTCTAATTATGTTCCAATGCAGAACAAAATCAAATTCCAAAACCCCAGTGTTTTGCAAACCAGAATTCTTGTTTCCTAGCCGGCCCGAACTGAGAGTTAAAATAGATATTTTCATGCTACTTCTGGCACATCCTCCTTTCGCTTGGGTTGAGAAAAGCCTTCCCAATGTTCTTCAGGTCCTGGATGATACTAGAGCATGGAGAGGCCTTTGCAACAAGGGGCTAAGTAATGAACAAAGAGTTAGCCACTGTTTTGGGAACCCCAACTGAGGCACGTGCAATTGCCCTACAGCCCCACATGCATTAGTACAGCATTAGGAAGGGAAATGGGATTTAGAGGCAAGGTTGTTTCGGGAACAACTACTTCCTTTTGGTTTCCCAAAGGACGGCAGTAGCTCTTTGAAGAATCTGTTTTGAAAAATAAAACCAAAGCCCCAAACAGCAGGCCTTAAAGAGAAGAAAGCTGAGGCTGAGATGGCAAGCAGCGATGGACATGAATCTAAACAGCCCTAAACTTTGAAGTTTGGCTCCAGACTGAGAGCTGGATCTGCATAACAGACTGGCGCTTGTCTCTCCAATGGGTTGAACCAAACCCCTAGGTTCTACCACTACCTAACCTTTGACCCCCTTCAGATCTGCACCCAAACGTGCTCAGGCCTCCTCTAACAATGATACACTTAGAACCAACTAGATTTTGAAGGTGTTCCAAAGAGATCCATTTAGTTAAATGTCCTATGCCACTGAGCTGAGCAGCAGCTGAGACCCACTTGATGCAGGGCACTCAACGGTTTGTAGAATTTTTTGGCCACTACTGAATTGGGCTGATTTGAACCTATTATAGCTGAAAGGCTCCTTAGCTTGTTATCTCCTCCTCTGAGTCATTCCATCACTCTCATTCTATACTTTCCTGTAACCCTCGCCTGATAACGTATTCCTCTAAATCCAAATCTCGCCCTCTACCCCCGCCTCAGGCTGGCATGCAGGTAAGCCCCTGAAAGCAGCAGCATGGAACGTTCCAAGCCTTGAGATGCTAGAAGAATGATTTCGCTCTGTTTTTTCTGTCGCGGTTTCTTGTAGCTTCCTTTTTGCTGTCCTAGAGTAAGAATAATGTTCCTCGGGCCGAGGCCACCGCATTTAATCACAAGGAAAAGCCAATTATTACCGCGTAGAGCCGTTTCTCAGGGGGTTACCCTTAAATAACTTGTGGACTGGTCTTGTCATAAAAGAAACAATAACAGAGGTGTATTAAACTAGTTTAAAAGAATGGCCCCCCCGGGTAACTCTCCGCTTCCTGTATCTGTAATTTGTTTGTGATGTGCTTTGCTGCTTCTGCGTAAAGCAGGAACAGGAATCGCCTGCCCTAATCCCCGCTGTACAGGCCATAGCTGCGTCAGGCTTTTCCCGCTCTCTTGAGAAGAAATAGGGTCCAACTAGCAGATTTCAAGAGCACCTCAGCTCCGCGATGGAGAAACTCTGACTTTGTTACTGGGTCACCTAGCGCCTTCCGTGAGAAGCAGCACAGGATTGTTTGCTGCAGCTCACACTAGTATTGTTTTAAATGATTCAACCAAGAATCCCTTCATTAGCCTCCTGGAGAGACTAATCTACCATTTTCGTCCTGGTCTACACTAAAAAGTGAGGCTGGTGCAGCTACGTCACTCGGGTCTGAAAAAATCAATGGGAGAATTCTTCCGTCAACCTAGCTACTACCTCTTTGGGCGGGGAGGTATCTATGCCAACAGGAAATCCCCTCCCGTCCCTGTAGTGAGGGTCTACACCAGAGGTGGGCAAACTACGGCCTGTGGGCCACATCCGGCCCGCCGGACTGTCCTGCCCAGCCCTTGAGCTCCTGGCCGAAGATGCTAGCCCCTAACCCCTCCCCTGCTGTCTCCCCTCCCTCGCAGCCTCAGCTCGCCATGCCGCCAGCGTTCTGGGCGGCGGGGCTGCGAGCTCCTGCTGGGCAGCGCAGTGACGTGGCTGGCTCCGGCCGGGCAGTGCGGCTGCCAGTCCTGCTGATCTGAGTGGCATGGTAAGGGGGCAGGGAGTGGGGGGGGGTTGGATAAGGGGAAGGGGGTCCCAGGCAGCAGTCAGGGGACAGGGAGCGGTTGAATAGGACGGAGGTTCTGGGGGTGCGGGGCTGTCAGGGGACAGGGAACAGGGTGGTTGGATAGGTGTGGGAGTCATGGAGGGCCTGTCAGGGGGTGGGGAGATGGATAGGGTTAGGGCAGTCAGGGGACAGGGAGCGGGGGGGTTGGGTAGTGTCCCGGAGGGGGGCGGTTAGGGGACAAGGAGCAGGGGGGATTGGATGCGTCGGAGAGTCTGAGGGGGGCAGTCAGGGGGCGGGAAGTGGGAGGGCGTGGATAGGGAGTGGGGGCCAGGCTGTTTGGGGAGGCACAGCCTTCCCTACCCGGCCCTCCATACAGTTTCAGAATCCTGATGTGGCCCTCAGGCCAAAAAGTTTGCCCAACCCTGGTCTACACCGAAGTGCTACAGAGGTGCCACTGTATCATTTCAACTGTAGACAAGCCCTTATTGTTAGGGAATTACTGCTGCTATTCAGCCCAAATCTGTCTGTCTAGCCAATGGGATCTTTGCTAATTTCATCCCATTATCCAAAATTATAACTAAGGCTCCGTGTTTGTCCCGGAGGTCACGGAAGTTACAGATTCAGTCCTCTAGAGGCAAATGCCCTCAACTGGACATCTGCAAAGTGCATGCAAGATTTGGTGAAATGACTATCACTCCCTTACAGAGCAGATCTGCTCTGTAAAAATGACATGCTAAAAAGAGGGAGATTCCATATTTAGTGTCTCTCATTGACTCCACTTTAACTGTATCCAGCTTACATGATTAATTGTTGCCAGCCCTATAAACTACCTCTGGGATCTGAGAGTCAAGCTGGGTTGTTTTGTTTTATCACCAGTACTAAAAGTTCTACAGGCCAACTCCTTCCCTCAGCGACACCCATGAAACACTAGAGCCTTCAAATTAAGTCACCTGTGGGACCCCCATTGCCTGCAGGTGTAACTGATTGGAACTTGGTAAACCATTCTGTTGCTAATGCACAAAAAGAAACAGATTCCTAGTGACCTGTCCCAGAGCTGAGCTTGCTCTGCTGGGCTAACAGCAGCACAAAACAATAAAATGTACCTATGTCACTAAAGGCAGCAGCTCTGATGCTGAATACAAGCCGAGCAGCTCTGTTGAGTAGGAAGGTGCCATTTTTGCACACTAGAATCCCTTTGTTCCAATGCCCCTCCCCCAGAGAAGCTCTATTCTGGGGCTCCAAGCACAGTTTTAGGGGATACACGCTGGACCACCTTTGCCAGGGCTTAGCAGCCACTATCAGGGACAAGTTATCCAGTGCCCTGCACCCAGGAGCTCCCATCATGACACACTGGGCCACATTTTCTGAAAACGTGCACCCAAGTCTTTTAAAAATCTGCCCATTTATAATGGGAGCTAGGGATCTTTTGAAAATCTGGTCCCGTATGCGCAGCTGTTTCACAGCCAATTCTGGCTTTAAACCACCCCTCTGTGCCATTTTGTCCATGAGGCAAGCCAGCCTAGTCAACCATCAGCCATATCACTGCAACCCCAAGCATGGCCGCGAAGCACAAAGGTTACACGCAGCCCTTCCTCTGGCATTCTGAGCGGTGCACTTCATTAGCACAATTGCCTCCCACCAAGGCCGGCTCCAGCCACCAGATGACCAAGCACGTGCTTGGGGCGGCACCTTGGGGGGGGGGGGGGGAAGGGCTGAGGGCGGCGCGGCGCTCAAGTTTTTATTTATTTATTGGTTCGTTGGGGCAGCGCTGGAGGGGTTTTTTTATTGTTTCCGCGCGCAGCGCTCAGGGGAACGGGGCTTTGGGCAGCACAGCGCTCGGGGGGAGCTTGGCGCGGCGCTGGTGGGGCAGGGGCTGGCACGGCGCTTGGAGCGGAGGCGGGGGCTTCGGGCAGCACGGCGCTTGGAGGGGGCGGGGCTTCGGGCGCCGTGGTGCTTGGCAGCACGGGGAGGGGTTCGGCTGTGCGGCGCTGGCGGGAGAGAAGGGGGCGGTGCTCTTCTTTTTTGCCTGAGGCGGCAAAAAAGTTAGAGCCGGCCCTGCTCCCACACACACTGTTTATCAAGTGCCAGCCCAACTAAGTGGCTGTGCAGCAGCGTCCCTGTGACAGCATCTGCTGCCTGAGCAGGCTTTAACCCCTCAAAGCTGTTTAAACAAACTGGAGAGAGCTCCCTTCTGTCTGAGTGGGGAACAGAACTGTTGGAGCAGGTTCCCAGATGGAAGGCAGGCTGTGTGACAGATGGCTGCACAGGAACAAATGCCCTGCACTGAGCTTGGGCGTTTGATCTCTTTTCCTCATTTATTTATTGATTTTGGACCATGATCTGAACCTCTTTTGGCTTCGGCCCGTTAAAACTGAAGTTATTGAAAGGAAATCTCGCTTTTTGGCTAACGTCAATTACATCTCTGATGTGCCTCCACCAGAGGACTCTCGCCTAGCTTTGTAGGGGGACAGGCTCTGTGATCTAACTGGCATGCACCAAGCTTAAAACCAAGGCGCACCGGAGTCCCAGTTAAGAGTATGGGAGGCCCAGGTTGGACGCCAATCCTGCCTAGATGTTTGCCTGGAGTTGAGCAAAGTATCTATTGACACATGGCCCCAATCACTGTATTACCTGCATGCCTCTAACATTAATGGCTTTATCCTCCACACCCATGTGAGATGGAGAAGTATTATCACCCTCATTTTACAGATGGGGAAACTGAGGCATGGCCAGATGAAGTGATTTGCCCCAGGTCACACGGAGAGTTCATCCTAAAATGCATGTGTTAGCCTTGTATGTGAAGTTCTGAATTCCCGCCATATAATGTAATTAGACCACGTTTAAGAAGACAGCCTAGCCTAGGTAAAGGTGATAAGAAGGGCTGTCCTAGACAAAGGACCATTTCCATATTAGCCATAAACAAAGCTAGCAAGCAAAACTAGTGGGGTTTGCTTTGAGCCTGAACTCAAGCGCCAGAAAATTAACATGGCTCCTGCACCCCAGAGAGGCCCAGGAGACTGAACTCCCAGGAGGCCTCCCTGTCTTTGAAAACAAATGCAATTCTTTGCGAGTATGAGGGACAAAGAGATGCCAGCTTCATCTTATGAAGATAAGGGAAACCAGCACCTCGTACTTCTGTGGACGGTCCTGACAGAGAGACAGCCATGCTGGACCAAAAGTAATTGGTGAGCGAAACCATCTTAAACAAAGTCTGTAGCTTCCTCCATTAAGTTTTAGATGTGTTTTCACTTCTATTTGCTGGTAACCAGCTCTGCCGTTATTTATTGTACTTGGCATCACTTAACCTATGTCCTGTTGTGCATAAACTTTAATCTAAACTAACCCAGGATTGTGTTTGAAATGAAGGAATTGTTAAGTCCCGTTAATGTGGCAAACTGCTGGGTATGGTCTCTTCAAGGCGCAAGCAAACCTTATTATTTCTTGGCGTGCTCCAGGAGGCGGGCTGGCCACTTCCACACAGGTGATTTTGGGTCAGTCAGAACTGGAGATGTGTTGGGGTCATCCTGCCAGGTGTGACCAAAGCTAGTGGACTGCAGGGTGGGGCTGTTGTTTGGTAGGTAGGCAGCTGAGGTCCGAAGCAGTGACCCACGGCTGCACAGCACAGACGCAGGATTCAGCATGCTTGACTGCTGGCTGGCTGTGACCAGAGCAGCGGAGCATTTAAGGCACTCAGAGTTACAGGCAGACAGTGACACAGCCCCTCACTGCTCTGGACTGCACCCCAAAAGGCGACAGCCATACATTTCATGTGTAGCTTGCTTCATGCTCACTTGGTTTTTTCATGCCACTCATGGGGCCAAGATCTGCTCTCGGTTACAGCCATGCAACACCACTGAAATCCATGGAAGCTTTGTATGTTCAGAACTGGGTCATTTCTTGAGGTGCCTAGTCTGAAGCACCCAAGTTTAAAATCACTCAAGCACAGCAGCAGTGCAACCCCGCCGCTGCCCCATTTTCCCATATCCTGCCAGGTACGGAGGTCAGAGCAACAGTTACCCTGCGTAGCCCAGATGTGCCATCAGTGACAACAGCTGTTATCCCCATTATACAGATGGGGCGCTGAGGCACAAAGAGACGAAGGCCCAGATCCTCAGAGGTGCCATTGAAACCAATGGGTGGAAGGTGCCTGAACACCTTTGAGGATGTGGGAAAAAGTGGAGATGTTCCTTTGCTGAAGGGCCTGAGGAATCTTTGAGAGCTAAGGCAGACCTACCCCAGCACAGAGAGCCAGACAGCAGGCAAACTCTGAATTCTACTCCAAAGGTTTGAGAGAGCAGGCAGCAGCATGCCAGTTGCTATTCCAACTGTCGTAGCCTTTGAATAACTGACACGTTCAATCCCTGGCATTGCTTCCCGCTCTAAGCCTTGGCGCCTCCATTGCATATCCGATCTATCATCATCGCATTAATGTTAGAGTGTACGTCCCGAAAAGAACCCAGCACCATCTGGTTCCATCAAATAAGAAGAGTATAATGAGCCCCCCGCCTTGGGATGATACAGTGCGTGTGTGGCTATCTAAAAGCGACGGGGAAAAGCATGGCTGATTATGTCTGACCATTGACATGGTAACAACAATTTGGCCCATTTTCCATCAGGCTGCTTGAATCACACAGCGTCGCTGAACAATTCCAGCGAAACTGAACTGGCTCGTCTCCGGTCCATCAGAACTAGTTACCAAAATGCAAGATGAATGACGGCCCAAGATTTAATTTGCTAATATCTGCAAGAGTCGCTAATGGGGTTTCTGAGAGTTCAAAACCAGACGTCATTATTGCTCTTAATAGTGCACATGTTGCTGCTGTACGAGGCCAGCCGTTTGTTACCCAAGTCCAGGAGGAATTGGGGCTCTTTGATTTCTTTGCAAACAATCAAAAAGGAAAACCAACTGCGTTTCGCTGGCAACTAAACAAAGAGCTCATGAACAGCTTTGGCTGTTTCTGTTGCAGAGTCCCTCTAGCTGGAAGCACTGTCAAGGATTGCTTGTTCTCTAACGCTGTTTTAGATGCTCAAAACAATCACGCGCCTTTCCCTGATGGTTTGATTCTTTTTCATGTAGCCAACAATCATGCTTTAATTTCTCTGTGTTTTTTTTAATGAGGCAACATGATCCTGAGCTGTTTACCCCTTCATTCCTTTACCTGCGCCTTTCATGTCATTTTAATGTAGAGTCCCACTGCAGCAAAGCACATAACACCCTAGGCCCTACATAAACACCAGAGACTGGAATTTCTTATTATGAACATGCATATTTTAGAATGATAAAGTGGACTAAAAAAAATAGAATCTGGAACACACTTTGCACCCGCTCCTAGTTCAGAAGCCGAAACTACTTCAGTATTTGTATCCTGCCTGCATGACATAACTTTACCATGAGGGAGTATCATCCAGTGGTTAGAGTAGGGTGCTGGGGCTCCTGGAATCCATTCCCAGCTGTGTCACTGATTCTTTGTAGGATGTTGAAAGGCACTCAGCTGCCCCGTGCCTCAGTTTCCCCCTCACTAAAGCAGAGGCGGTTTGTTGCTTAACAGATGTCAGCCAGAGTGATTCTATCATTTAAATCAGCACCACGGAGATCAGAATTTGGCCCATCTGGTTTTTAAAGTGCATTCAAACCCTCTCCTGGAAGGTGCCTTGGGAGCGCAAAGTAGTGTGGAACATTCTGTAGCCACATGTGATAGACAGATTGCCTCGGTGTCAGGCTGGTGAATTCAAGATGGAATTCCTCTGTGAATTACCCTGTTCGCTTCTTACATACCCATTCGCCCAGTGTCGTCCTCTTTTCTCCGCCTGCCGGTAAGGCTCCCACAGCACAAGTGGGTATTGCAGTCTGCATTCCCTGCAGGGTAGACAAGCCTTAGGCCCCCAAGACTCCACCCGGCCAGTGGCCTGCAGACCCTCTGCTGGATGAAGCCACCATCAGTGTTGCTCTATGAACAGATTGGCCAGCCATCAGGCTGCTGATGCATTGTGGGTCAGGTTGCCACCACCTCTGCACGACATCTCCCCGAGACAAGAGTTTAGCACAGTCTGTTAGCTCAGGGGGCTGGCCCTCAGATAGGCGACTTGTTGCTGCTACAGACTCAACCCAGAGCTGAGGGACCCAAAGAGTTTGTTACCATTGATTGTTTGGCTTGGCTGATCTCAGACAAGTTCTTAGCAGGCAGGTGTCCCCATCAGTCTACAAATATACACCTGGCAGAGCCATGCATTTGCATTCCCCTTTCATCCTGAGATCAAGGGAGGGACAGCACCTGGGAAGCTCCCGCTGCCGTCCCCCGTACTCTCATAGAATCATAGAAGATTTGGGTTGGAAGGGACCTCAGGAAGTCAACTAGTCCAACCCCCTGCTCAAAGCAGAACCAATCCCCAGACAGATTTTTGCCCCAAATCCCTAAATGCCCACCTCATTTCCAGCAGACCAATGCTCAAACCACTGAGTTATCCTTCCCCCGTATACACAGGTGAGCTCGGTTTCCAGGACTCTCAGTCTGACCCCAGCGGTTGTGTTTAAAATGAAAGAAAGGGAAGGCACTTACTTCTCTGCGAGCGTGCGCAGCAGAAGGCTACGATGGTGGCCATCAGCACCAGGAATGCCACGCCGGCCCCCACAGCGACGCCTATGATCACCGCCATCGGCACCGACTCTGCAAGAGGAATGAGGGAGCCAGTGAAGTGTCTGAGTACCACCTTCCCCTGCCCCGCTGCCTAACCCCCCCCGGCCGCCATAACCCCACTCCTGGCGAGTGTTGGGTCTGTGCACTGGCTTCTTAGCTCTCCTGCCCATCCCCGCCCAATAACTATGCTGGTCTTGGACCGGGTGGATGACGCATAGTGCAAGACAAATGAGCTTGACTGTAACTTGACTGTCCTCGGGAGGACACAGCGTGTCGGAGAGAAGACATGTACAAGTATGACTCGCTTCGCTGGCCCCTGGATAGCTCCGTTGCTCTCCTCTAAACGGGGAAGGGGGTGGGATTCCAAAGAGTCCTCCGAAACGTAAGATCAGCCGCATTGGCTGAGCTGTGTTGGGAGGCTAAGACTGGAAGAGCAGGGTGCTGCAACTCAAGATGAAGGTGCCTTGGCTGGGCTCTGGATTGGAACAGCGGAGCTGGTGGAGTGATGAGGGAGAGGGTGCTCCATGTTTGTGTATTTATGCCCATGATGAATTTGTTTTTTAGCTCCCCGCTGGGATTTTCAGCCTGCAAAGCTGATTTTTGGAAGCAGTGCCAGACCACATTTTGCAACAGAAAAAAAAAATCACTTTTAGGGAAGTTTGTAAGTTGGTCCGAACAATCTTGTGATCCCCTGGCAAATCTCTAACGAGATCATCACCCAAGTACTTCTACCGAATAGCCCATGTTAATATTGCGATTATTTAACACAATTATATCTAGTTGTCGATATTTAACGCTGCCCAGGTCTGACCCAAACCTCACTGAAGGCAGAGGAAAGACTCCCACTGACATCAATAGGCTTTGGGTAAGGGCTCATCTAAATAGTGGGTATATGGTAGAGTCCATACCCTTGCAGTGAGATCCATTTCCTTGGGAGTTGCATCATGCCGCACCATCAAAGCACCTTTCTAAATGATGACTGCTCCATCTCGTTCTGGGGACCCCACCTCATGGCAAAAGATGTTGTGCATGCTGCTAACTTAACTGGGAGTGTTCCATTTTAGACACTAGCTACCTATTACTGCCAAGATCCCAGCAGAGGGCAAGCAGAGGGGACTAAGACAAGGAAGGCAGCTCGGGAATTATTGCAAGAAAGAAACAGCCAAGCTGGAATCAGATTTATGTCCCTTTCTTCTTGTTATTTTTTAGAGATGGGACCAACCAAACTATGGCTTCAGCACATTCTTCCCTACGTTTATTAGGAACTGGGGAAACTTTTGGGAAAGGGGGAGCCTATACAGGAAGGACGGGCTCCACTTAAACCAAAATGGAACCAGATTGCTGGCACTTGGTCATAGAGCAGTTTTTAAACTAAGGGCTAGGGGAAAGCTGACAGGTGCGGAGGAGTACGTGGTTTGGGCAGAGACATCCCTTAGGGGAGGATTTATTAATGGAGATTCTCTATGTTCTCGTAAGGAAGAGAGGATGGAAGACGATAAAATACGGGTAGGCTCTGCTGAGAAACAATCAAATGAAGAAGAGTCCCATTCAATTACATCATGTAATGGCAGACAGCTAAAAGGTGACAAGTTTTTAAAGTGCTTATATACAAATGCTAGAAGTCTAAATAATAAGATGGGTGAACTAGAGTGCCTCGTATTAAATGAGGATATTGATATCATAGGCATCACAGAAATGAGGATAATCAATGGGAAACAGTAATACCAGGGTACAAAATATATCGGAAGGCCAGTAAAGGTCGTGCTGGTGGGGGAATGGCACTATTTGTGAAAGAAAGCGTAGAATCAAATGAAGAAAAATCTTAAATGAACCAAATTATACCATAGAATCTCTATGGATAGTAATTCCATGCTTGAATAAGAAGACTATAGCAGTAGGGATATACTACCTACCACCTGACCAGAATGGTGACACTGACTGTGAAATGCTCAGGGAGATTAGAGAGGCTATAAAAAACTCAATAATAATGGAGGATTTCAACTATCCCCATATCGACTGGGTACCTGTCACTTCAGGAAGGGATGCAGAGATAAAGTTTCTTGACACTTTAAATGACTGCTTCTTGGAGCAGCCAGTCCTGGAACCCACCAGAGGAGAGGCAATTCTTGATTTGAACCTAAGTGGAGCACAGGATCTGGCCCAAGAGGTGAATATAGCTGGACCGCTTGGTAATAGTGACAATATAATTAAATTTAACATCCCTGTGATGGGGAAAGCACCAGAGCAGCCCAACACAGTAGCCTTTAATTTCAGAAAAAGGAACTACACAAAAATGAAGACGTTAGTTAAACAGAAATTAAAAGGTACAGCACCAAAAGTGAAATCCCTGCAAGCTGCATAGAAACTTTTTAAAGACACCATAATAGAGGCTCAACTTAAATGTATACCCCAAATTAAAAAACATAGTAAGAGAACCAAAAATGTGCCACTGTGGCTAATCAACAAAGTAAAAGAAGCAGTGAGAGGCAAAAAGGCATCCTTTAAAAAGTGAAGTTAAATCCTAGTGAGGAAAATAGAAAGAAGCATAAACTCTGGCAAATGAAGTGTAAAAATATAATTAGGAAGGTCAAAAAAGAATTTGAGGAACAGTTAGCCAAAGATTCAAAAAGTAATAGCAATTTTGTTTTTGAGTACATCAGAAGCAGGAAGCCTGCTAAACAACCAGTGGGACCACTGGACGATCGAGATGCTAAAGAAACACTCAAGGACGATAAAGCCATTGTGGAGAAACTAAATGAATTCTTTGCTTCGGTCTTCACAGCTGAGGATGTGAGGGAGATTCCCAAACCCGAGCCATTCTTTTTAGATGACAAATCTGAGGAACTGTCCCAGATTGAGGTGTCATTAGAGGAGGTTTTGGAACAATTAATAATCTAAACAGTAATAAGTCACCAAGACCAGATGGTATTCACCCAAGAGTTCTGAAGGAACTCAAATGTGAAATTGCAGAACTACTAACTGTAGTTTGAACCTATCATTTAAATCAGCTTCTGTACCAAATGATTGGAGGATAGCTAATGTGATGCCAATTTTTAAAAAGGGCTCCAGAAGTGATCCTAGCAATTACAGGCCAGTAAGCCTGACTTCAGTACCGGGCAAATTGGTTGAAACCATAGTAAAGAACAGAATTGTCAGACACATTGACTCTTCCCCAACAAATTAGGTTCATCTATGTGGTTTTTGTAAAGGGAAATCATACCTCACCAATCTACTAGAATTCTTTTAGGGGGTCAATAAGCATGTGGACAAGGGGATTCAGTGGATATAGTGTACTTAGCTTTCCAGACAGCCTTTGCCAAGATCCCTCATCAAAGACTCTTAAGCAAAGTAAGCTGTCATGGGATAAGAGCGAAGGTCCTCTCATGGATTGGTAACTGGTTAAAAGGTAGGAATAAATGGTCAGTATTCAGAATGGAGAGGTAAATAGTGTGTCCCCTAGGAGTCTGTACTGGGACCAGTCCTATTCAACATATTCATAAATGATCTGGAAAAAGAGTAAACAGTGAGGTGGCAAAATGTACAGATGATACACAATTACTCAAGATAGTTAAGTCCAAAGCAGACTGCGAAGAGCTACAAAAGGATCTCACAAAACAGCAGATGAAATTAAATGTTGATAAATGCAAAGTAATGCCCATTGGGAAACATAATCCCAACTATACATACAAAATGATGGGGTCTAAATTAGCTGTTACCACTCAAGAAAGAGATCTTGGAGTCACTGTGGATAGTTCTCTGAAAACATCCACTTAATGTGCAGCGGCAGTCAAAAAAACGAACAGAATGTTGGGCATCATTAAGAAAGGGATAGACAATAAGACAGAAAATATCATATTGCCTCTACATAAATCCATGGTACGCCCACACCTTGAATACTGCGTGCAGATGTGGTCACCCCATCTCAAAAAAGATATATTGGAATTGGAAAAGGTTCAGAAAAGGGCAACAAAAATGATTAGGGGTATGGAATGGCTTCCGTATGAGGAGAGATTAATAAGATTGGGACTTTTCAAATAAGGGGGGATATGATAGAAGTCTATAAAATTATGACTGGTATTGAGAAAGTAAATAAGGAAGTGTTATTTACTCCTTCTCATAACACAAGAACTAGGGATCACCAAATGAAGTTAATAGGCAGCATGTTTAAAACAAACAAGAGGAATTATTTCTTCACACAACGCCCAGTCAACCTGTGAAACTCTTTGCCAGAGGATGTTGTGAAGGCTAAGACTATAACAGGGTTCAAAAAAGAACTAGACAAGTTCATGGAGGATAGGTCCATCAATATCTATTAGCCAGAATGGGCAGAGATGGTGTCCCTAGCCTCTGTTTGCCAGAAGCTGGGAATAGGCGATGGGATGGATCACTTGATGATTACCTGTTCTGTTTATTCCCTCTGGGGAACCTGGCACTGGTCACTGTCGGAAGACAGGATACTGGGCTAGATGGATCTTTGATCTGACCCAGTATGGCCGTTCTTATGTACGCCCCTCCCAAAAATAGGGGCAAAGGTGAAAGTGGGCCGGTACGGCATACTGGTAAGAAGTGGCCACCAGTACTGGCCTGTACACAGCTGATGTTAAACGTCGCTGCCCCTCCCCCCAACCCCCGGCCTGCCGACGGGTAGGCACCCTACTGGCAGGGCTGCCAAAGGAGGGATGGGGGGGAAAAGGGGCAGCTGCCCGGGGGCCCGGCGATTTAAAAGGTCAATCCCACAGCCCCACCCCTTCCGTTCGAGGCCCCGCCTCTTCCAGGGGCCCGAAGGTGAGCCCCCCATACTGATAAGTAATTTATCTTACTTTCACCCCTGCCTAGGGGGGATCTGGGTCCAACGTTTGCAAATGGGCCCCAGATCCGACCAGTGCCCTCACCAAATGCTGAGGATTTGAGACGGGCATTCAAAACCCACAGCTGGAGCCCTGAGGGTCGCAATGCTGTGCAATGATGGGCAATAGCCAACAGCCGGCACCACAGCTTGGTGACAGAGGGCAAAACGGGGCCATGTTCACAGGGAGCTGCGAATGCTACATATGCATCCATTGTAAGAAGCTCGTGAAAGCCGGAGGGCTGGTTCCCAGGATTTCCTATTCTATTAGGGACTTACAGAGCCCCCACTTCTGTGGTAGCCGAGCTACTGTACTTCACCCCACTGTACAGACGGGGTGCTGATGCTCAGAGAAACTAAGGAACTTGCCCAAGGAGATAAGAAGCCTGTGGCCGAGCAGGGTCTTGCAGGCCGGTCTACTTCTCCTAGCTTAGCAACTTAACCGCTGGGCCATCCTTCCTCCCTATTGGCTGGCCCGGGGGGACTGATGGGGCCACTCAGGAGCCAGGTGACTTTAAGACTGACCCTTCCTACTCTGTAGCTGCTCCCAGCATGTCTAAGCAGCCTTTACTAGCACAGAGACGGTTACATTTGTTAACTGCACAGGAGCGGATTCAGCTATGGGGCAGTGAGCTGGGTTCTCTTCTGCCTCAGGCATCACCAGCCGAATGCTCAGCTCTGCTCCAGCTGTGGGGTTGGTTTTCCTTGCTGCTGATGTGAGGAGCGGTTAGGGAAACAAGGCCCTTCGACTTGGCAAATGAGCCAATTTGATCTGGAATCACGGAGAGATAATGAATATATGAAATGCCACAGTGCCACTGGGAACGCTTCCTTCTCGCTGCACCTTGACTCTTTTGTGTGTGCCCTCCTGGGGGCTTTCCCCAGTCACCGCTGTCTGCCGTTATTACAGGAGCACGGTGACGATCACCCACTGGAAATCCTTAGTGCTCCCTGCATAAATCAGCTGCTGCGTCGAGGCTGAGAGTTTATGACACTCACGGGTGATGTTTGGGTTTGGAGAACATGGCCTGGGCTCACAAAATACCTTCTCCTCTAATCTAAACCTGGCGCTTTCATTTTCCCCAGAAGCGAGCCAAGCTGTAGCTAAGGGGAGGGCTGTGCTCTGTGTGAGGACTGGTCAAACCTCCCCAAGCTTATGGTGGCGACATGAGAGAGTTGCATGGGGTACACAGTAACATGGTAAATTGATCCGGAGTATCCCCCATCTGTAACAGCGCCATCACACTGTTCTACTGTCTCAAACACAGGAGATGGGGGGAACCTGGAGAAACTGCAAGCAGGAAGCTTAGCAGGGCCAGATTCATAGTCCACTTCCAACCAGGGGCTTATGGGACGGGAGTGGAGGACCATCATATCTCAATTTTTAGGGCTGCCCGTAGCTGCGTGTCTCCACCGCAATATATGTTATCAGCAACCCTGGGCTCTGCTCTGTAGCTCAGGGCAGCTTCATCATGTGGCAATGACAAAGGCGTGGGGCTGTATGAATGGGGAGCACGGCAAGGGGAAAATCTGCACTTCAGACCGAGTTGAAGTTGCAGTGAAGCCAATCTAAACTGTGCACACCTCCTCCCCTCTGAGTTCGGGTTAGGAATAATTTATTCTGGTTTGGATAAAACCCATTTGCAATAGACTTAATCTATATCAATACATGTCACTCTTAAACCCAAATCAGTGTCCACCTAGTAGTTTGCATGACATCGGTTTAAATAACTGCAAGCTAAATCAGTTTCAATACACACCTGAAGTCCAATTAGTGCTACTTTCTCATGCAGACACATTCTAAATGGCCTGTTTACTTTGTCCTGGACTATGGTGCCATCACGATGTGTGTGCAATCATAGAATATCAGGGTTGGAAGGGACCTCAGGAGGTCATCTAGTCCAACCCCCTGCTCAAAGCACTGATATCCAATCCACTGATATCACTAGGATCTGTCTCTTTCCCCCTCTCTGCTCTTTTGCTCAGGCCAGATCTACAGTACAGTATGACTGGTATAACTACGTTGCTCAGGGTTGTGAAAAATCCACACCCAAGTGACAGTTATACCGACCTTAACACCCCAGGTAGACAGCCCCTCTCATGAAGGTGGATGAACTAAGCCGATGGGAGACGCTCTCCCATCAGCATGGTGTCTTCACTAAAGTGCTACAGCTGTGCCAATGCAGCATTTTAAGTGTAGACCTGCCCTCAGTCTCGTCCAAATGGATCAACACCCAATACCACGGCCCCAGTGCCACTAACCCAAGTTCAGGCTGAACTTTCAAACCCATGGCATTTGAGTGGACTCAGAGTTAGGCAAAAAGATCATTGCCCATCCCTAGTTCATCTTGAATTCCTGGCGCCGGCATAGAGTGGAAGCTAATCCTTACAGCCCTCCCTTCTCAAGAAGTGAAGGGATTAGTCAGTGAAAATAAGTTACTTTCTAGATGTAAATTGGTTCTGCTCATGCGGGTCGGCCTTGTAAATGAACAATTTGCTAGGAAGTCTAGAGAAAAAATGTCCCCATGCTTCACTCTCCTGTGCAAATGGAGGTTGTTAATACTGGTGGACATAGATCCATAGATTATAAAACCAGAATGGACCACTGTGATCACCGAGTCTGACCTTCTGCATAACAGAGGCCAGAGGACTTCCCTGAATTAATTCTTGTTTGAACAAGAGTAGATCTTTTAGGAAAGCATCCAGTCTTGATGTAAAGACCGATTTGCAAATTGAGGACACGAGATCGAACAACAGACCTTCCTGGAAACCCAAGGGAAGTGACTTAGGGTAAGAGTGAGTACCCACTAAGAGTGTCGGAGGGGTTCTCCCCTGACTGATCTGGGTCAAAGGTCAAATTGAAAAGGTCAGAGGCCAAGCCGAGAGCTTATTGCAAGTTTAGCAGGGAAATGATCTTTCCAGTGGCCCATGGTGCGACTTGCAGTTACTATTAATCTAGGAGGGGATCAAGGTCAAGCCTCCATCTGTTCAGAACCCTTGGACACCTCTGTATATTTCACTCTCCTCCCTGTAGAAGTAAAGAGGGCAGAAGGGGATGTCCAGGCAGGGTTGTCCTGACTCATTGAAGTATACTGGCTTCCGCAGGCATTTGTTGTAGTTCTCAGACCACACGAGGGCGGATAGTTCCCTCCAACTGCCAGTCTAGGCTGGCCTTGGCAAAGCCATGGGGGTGCATAACACAAAAGACACATGCACTATTCACCATGGACACTGGTTTCCATTGACTGCTCTTTGGGTGCTAAGGTGGTAGGGCAATAAATGTTATAGAAATGCCCATGAGAAAATACCTAGCAGTCACTGATCCCATCTACAGCTTTAAGGTCAACTTGTTCTGGCCAGTTCAAGGGTCCTTAGCTCATTCAGTGTTTTAGAGCATACACCAGCTATCACAGGTGTATTCCCCTGTTTTCTTTTGCCCTCAGTAGGGCTGGACAAGCAATTTACTGGGTGGATTTAGCCTGTTTCTTCTGTTTGCGAATTATCTGCAAACAGATTTAATCTTCATTATTTAGGTGGTTGTTTGAAATGAGTCAGTGCATGGTTCATGCATTTCATGGCTTGCTCGCAAGGTGTCTGCTGAATGTTGATTCACGTATATGTAATTTGCTATTCATACTGTGCGATTGGTACTTCATTCATATGGTACTGTTTCTGCTCCCTACCTGGATGACTGCCAAACCCACAAAGAGCTTCCCCAATGACCGAGTGAACATTCCCAGCAAGACTCCTTGTGCAGATGCATATTCACATAGCGCCTGGGACACTTCTGGCAAATATTTTTGCCTATAAAACCTTGCTCAAAGCTCACGGGAAGCACTACAAAGGGGTTGCAAGGCCCATCCATGGGTGTATATTTACAGTCACTGTTTGAATGGATGTTTGCAAACATTTTCAGCCAGCTCTACACAAAATTGTATCTGAGATCATCTCTGAGGGCTTTGAATGACTACACTCTAAGATCTGCTGTTAAGGTCAAGGACTAGCAACTTTACTGAATGTTTCCAGCTGGGCTCAATGCTTGCAGCTGAAGTCATTGAATGTAACCATCCCCTTGCATGGGTCAGCGATACAGGTTGAACCAGGGCCCTTCAGCACCAAAGCACAGTCCTCTACCCAGGAACGCCACCAGCTTTTCTGCCGCCCTAGGCAGCGGAAGGTCCTGCCCCGAAATGTTGCCCCCCACAGAGGCGGCGGAAGGTCCCGCCGCCGAAACACCGCTGCGGTCGCCGCCCCCCAAATTGTAGCGCCCTAGGCAACCGCTTAGGTCGCCTAATGGGTTGCGCCGGCCCTGCCTCTACCACTCGAGCTAAAGTAGTAAAGCTCCTTTTGTCAGTAGCAGTAGTAGGCTGTCATCCTCTTGTGGACCAGCCACAAGAGAGGGCCATGACACTTTTTGCCAGGAGAGAACACTCCCTAGTATCATATCCCAGCATGCATCAAAATTTGGTGTACAACTTCCCTGCCGGTTGTTCTAACATCCTGTCCAAGAATGCTGAGAGGGACCTGCCCCAGAGAACGTTACATCCAGCTTGTCCCCATCTACGGCAGATCTCTACCTTGACTTGGATCAGTCAGATTTATTCTCAGACTCCTAGCCTTCCAAACTCTATTGCAAGCATATTGGAGACGAGTGCTCCTCTTAACCCTAATTTACATATGGCAGAGCTAACGTGCCCCTTGCTGGACAATCACAGTGTCTGCAAATCTCACCACCTTGCTGGACACTGTTCTTTCTGGGTGACTTGCTATGTCAAGGACTCCAGATTGCTCCCAACACAGCCGCTGGTGGCTCTCTATCCCCTCCAGGCCTCCTGGGCAGAATCTGAGATGGTTACGATAAGCTGCTGAAGCCAGCTTAATGGGCAGGTAGCATCTGTGAGCCTTCCTCATACGCCCTACACTCAATTCCCCAAGCCCTGCTTCCTTGTTTACAGTGAGTCCCTAAATATGGCTGCTGAAGCCTCCACCTTCTCTTCTGCCACTTCTCTAGCATTCTGCTTCCAGACAACTCTGCCTGCTGGTGGCCAGTGCAGAGATAACCTATTAGCCCAGCCATCTATCGCTCATCAGATCTGCTGTGCATGCAGCCTGCATTTTGCTATCCCCAATATCCAACTGGCACCCCTGCGTTCTGCGTGCAGCAGTTTGACCAAATGAGGTTTCAAATTTGAGCAAACTCTTAAGAGTTATGACAAACTTGTCTCCCTCAAGCCAGTCTTTGCAACATTGCACCAAACCACCTTTGACTGGATCCTGCTAATACCACGGACACATCTCGCCATGTTCTACTGCATGCACCGTGTCCTTCTTTGTACCTTCACTGAGAAGGCTCGTGCCTTCGCTTAGATGGATGGTGTCCACTAGAGCTTGTGGGTGGGTTGATATAAGCAACAATGCGCGGGAAGATCAACTGATTAGAAACATGAGAGGGTAAGGGGTGAGCCATGGACATCCAGGGAGAATTAGAAGAGAGGTTTGGTCACTCACTTCTTTGAGCAACCTGAATGGGAACATCTTGTGCTAGGCAAAGCTCATGCAGACGATGAAAACTCATCGTGAAGAGCAGACATCACAGAGCTTCTGCAATTACTTGTTCCTCCTAGAGAAACAAGGAACGCCAGGTGAGTGGAGAGATGGGAGCCTGGAGACACTGTCAATGCCTGCTAGTTCAGCATCAAGGGAGCAGGGAGTGAGATCCAGAGGCAAGTGAGGGACTCTGAATGATGGGGTTTGGTCCTAGATGAGTGATGTGGCCAGCAGCGGATGGAGCAGGACACAGGGAGTGGGAAAAGCTGGCTCCTGGCAGAGATAACGCCAAGGGCTCTCCTGGGATGGAAGACACAGTCAATTACAACGGAAAGGCACAATGAGATGGTCAGGTGGCCAGGGATGGTAATGGGTGGGCCAGCAGTAACAATGAACAGAGCTGACAAAGAGCCCAGTGCTGCAATTTGCTGACTCATCAGCCCCAGTCCCCCAGGAAGCCTAATCCAGGCTTCATGGAGGATGCTGTGGCTCAGGGAGATGAGAAATACAACTAACAACAGTTTGGGATGAAGGCAATGCATCCGGCAACTGTCTGCCCCATTTCAGGTCCATACCTGTCCCACCTAATGCTGACAGTAGCTAACTCCCTCCCGCCAAGGTGGGGAAAGGCGGTTGGAAGTTCATTGCCCCTCTCAAAATTCACTGGTTTGCCTGTGTGCTTCCCCATAATAATACTTAGCATTTATACAGAGCATCTTGTCTGTAAACCCCATAGCACTTTACAAAAGGGTCTAAGTATTAACAGTTGGGGAAATCAAGGCACCAAGAGGTCACATGCAGAGCTGGGACAAGAATCCAGGGCTCCTGACTCCTAGTCTGTGCCTTGTCCACTGGTGCACGCTGTCTCTCAGGGCCTTTGAGAAATCTCTTCCTGCCCTCCCGCTGTCTGTCTCAGGAAAGGTAAAGCTAGAAGGAGGCTGCTGAATGCTAAGGTGTGATAACGCAGCTGGGGGCAAGTCACATATTCACCTTCAGCTCATGATTCCATACCTGCTTCCATACCAGCTCCTGATTTCATTTCCGTACCTGTTTGAAAATAAAGCAAGCGTCTACAGCCTTGCCAAGCCCAAGTGCACACGTCAGTATTGCTGAGCAGGCAGGCTCTTTGCTGCTGGAGGATGCAATGGTGCATGGAAGTTCCCCTGAAATGGGTATCCTCTACCAACCTAGTCTGAGGTTCCACTGCATGGGGACTGGGAGCTACACTGCAGATTGCTGCTGGGATATGACTTCGGAGTAGTGTAGAGACCCCACCTCATGGATTCGGCACCGTTGTACAGTAGGGACAACCACTAGGATTCAGCTCTGCTTTCCTATAGGTTCAACCACTGGGAATCACTCCCCTGGGCTGGGATCTAACTCAACTGCCATGTCACCTGCTAGGACCCTGCTCCATCCCCAGCAAAGTCATCAGTGCCCTTGCAGGACCCAACTAAAGCGTCTTGAATGGTCACCCACACCTACTGGTGTCCAGCTCCACTCCGTGCAGTGTCACGGGCTGGGACCCAGACCCATTGCCCTGCAGAGCTGCCCACTGGGACCCAGTCTGTTGGTTCTGTCCACTGGGAACTCACCTCATTGCCATGCACAGGCTCTGATTGGCATACGATCGGAAAAAACACTGTCTGTTTGCATTGGAAGAAGCGCGAGGCCAATTTTGAGGGGTTCATTTAGCTCTGATTTAATCTGGATGGCAGCTTTGTCCATATAAATCAGAGCTTAATGAGAACAATCCACTTGCCTGCCTGGGCATTTAACAACATAGACTAGAACTGGAGTCCCTCCAGGGGCAAAACATTCTCTACAAAGGCAGAGCCCCCAACATGGAAGTCCCCAAACTGCCCCAGAATTACTCAGAGAGCTGCTTAACCCTTTCTAGGAGCTGTCCTTCCCTCCCACTCTGGCTGCCGTGGGTTCCATCTCTCCAGCCCTCCCCAAACCTGCATCTGGCATGCCAGCCGATGGGCACTCTGCTTGAACACCAGGCTGGCCCACTTGGGTCTGTGTCCTGCTTCACTGCATGGGCCCAGAGCAACGAGATGCAATAGCAGGCACTGAGCTGCTGTCAGCTTGCATGGCATGGACCCAGTCGGAATTGCTGACCAGGTTTCATTAGCAGGCTCTGCCACCACAACAAATTTGTGCTTTGGGCCCTCTTTTATGTGGACGGTCACTGGAGCATGTCGCCTCCTCCAGTCCTCAGCAACAGCATTGCACTGTGTGGTGGAACAGGGGCTTCTGAGCAGTGCACACGTCAAAGAGCTCCCAATGGCCTTTACCCTTCCACTTCTGCTTCACTTGAGAGCGCTCAACGCTAAGCCAACACCCCTTGACTTCAATGAGTGGGAAGGACATTTACAGACTCGGACCCAGAATGAGCCACACAAAAAGCTACCCACACTTCCCCCATTGGCTCTGCAGAGCATTTCCCATCTCCCAGGGACATAAAGCTTTGGGAGCTAGGGCCATCCAACAAACCTGCCCAGTGTCTTCCTAAAACGTCCCAGTTTCCCTTTGAAATGTCTCCTGGATATCATAGCACCTCCCTGGTTTTCTGGAGCAGCCAGCTGCTAATTCCCAATGCACAGGAGCCCCTTCTGGTTTCTAAGCACCGTGTCTGTGGCTCCCACCTTGTTCTTTCAGCCGGATGATCTCAGTGTCTGAGCCGAAGCTGTTCCAGGCAGTACAGTTGTAAATGGTCTGGAAATCGGCTCGGACAATGTTGCTGATGGTGAGCGTCGAGATGACGCCTTCTTCTGTGCTGACCGTCTCCACCGTGTAGCGCCCTGAGGTCCCAGACTCCAGCACGTTCTCCTTCCAGGACCAGGCCTGCAAATCAACAAGAGGGGTTAGTTTTGTTCATTTAGGGCCTGATTTTTTTAGAAGGGCCTCAACTTGGCCTGGGGTGTGCACCCCTAAATAACAGTGGGCACAGACTGTAGCCTGCGGATGTCTAATGTGCAAGGGGAGTCAGTTAGGAGTGGGACTTTCAAAAGCGTTTACAAGACTTAGGAGCATGAGTCTCACCGAAAGACACAGGAACCTGTGCTCCTAAGTCATTTAGGTGCTTTGGAAAATTCCACCCTGGACATTGAAGTGCCAGTGGCTACATTGCAGCCACTAATTTTCAAATGCAGTTGTTCTAGGTGTAAAATGAGGCACAAATTCAGAAGCCAATCAGCAAGATACCCAGATCAGCGCTTCTTGTCCAGTTCCACTAAAGGTAAGTGGTGTGGAGAATTTTACAGCGGGCCCTGTGTTTGCTATACTGGGGAAATTGAAGAGACAGCTTGGCTTGAGACTGGAATGATTAAAATGCTGTAAAAATGCGTTCATGTTCAATGGGAGGGACACTTCTGGATTCTATTCTGCTCCATGAATCATCAACCCAGCTGCCAGCTCACTCCAGCCTTCAGACTCTTTCCTGGGCCGGGGGCAGAAGGATCCCTGGGAGATGGATTTTCTGATCCCAGGTGCAGTTTTGTAGCACTGGCCCTGAAAGTTAGCGAATATTCCTGACTTGTAACCTGTCTCTCTCTGTCCAGGCTCAATGAGTGGGGACGAATATGGAGCCTCACAACCAAGATCTTTACAATTGCTGCAGTGGCAGCTGAATTCTGGTGCTTTAGGAGCTGTGGGGACATTCTGTGCTGGGGTGGGTGCGAATGCGATCAAAGACCTGATCAAACTGGTCACTGCAAGTTAGCTACACTCGGTGCTTCGATGACCCCCAGAACTATAGCATCGGAGCACGCACAGCACCCCGTGCAGCAGGGCTGTGCTATTATCCCCATTGTGTGGATGGGGAACTGAGGCCCAGAGAGACTAAGGGCTCGATTCACAAAGGGATTTAGACACCCTGCTGCCCAGTGGATCTCTCAGCTCTGAGTCAGATGGCCTGGCTCCCCATGCATTGTGAGGTGGCTGTGGGGGGGGGGGGTGTCTAGGTGCCTAAGGAAAGGATTCTCAGAAGCCAGCACACTGAGCGGGGAGCTGCCGGAGCCAACCAGGAATGAAATGCAGAGGAAAGAGATGGGGCTTAGGGTCCAGATTCACAATGATATTTAGGTGCCTAACTCCATTGGTCTGGGCCTTAGGTACCTGAATGAGAGGCTGGAGGCAGGCACCTGTCTCCGCTTGGCATTCTCAGCCATGAGCCACAACCTGGAGCTGGGCGCCTAAGTCCCTCTGTGACTCTAGCTGTCTCACCACTGCACCAGCCTTTCTTCTCCAGCTAGTTTACGCTGTTTGGTCACAAATCGTATGTGACCCCTTCCTGATTTCTGCCAACCAGTTTATGTGAGCAAATGTCAGCCGCTGGGGGGGTTTCAGGAATGATGGCTGGCAGCAGCGCCAGCCCGGTCTCCAGCCTATGAGCACAGCCGGGCCTCCTGATTGGCTGAGGAAGTCAGCAAGCCTGCTCTTAAACCCAACCACTGCTCTCCGGCTGCTCAGTGCACATGTCTGCAGCTGCAATCTCTCCTGTGCTTGCCCTTTTCCTAGCCTGGCTGCAGCCCTGATCCTGCCTTGCTCCTGTCCTGCCCATTTCTGCCTCTGACCCTTGACTCTGACTCCTGGTCCCTGCCTCCAGCTCTGACCCTTGGCTCTGATTCCTGGCCTCTGACTCCAACTCCAGCCACTAGGCCTGACCGCCTCTGCTCTGCTCAGAGGCCAGTCTGCCCATATCCCAGCTCGTGATAGGGTGACTGCAAACTTCACTTCGATTATTTGCAACGTGCGATTGCTCACCTAAGTCATGTAGTAGGTTTATGGCTCCCTGATTGCTCCCCTGAGTCACATGGTATTGCTCCCTGTTTAAATAACTGGAAGCTTTAAAACCAGGAGAATCAGAATGGTGAATAACCAGCATCGACCAGTGAACAATGTTCATGCATTAGTCCCTTTGAGTGCATGTGCCCGTGGGCGTTTATGTGAAGAGCAGCCTTCATCCCAACAACCACTCATGGCCACAAATGCCCTGCACAGCAAACTGCAAGGACGTGGTTGAATCCAACAGCCATTTGGGGTTCAAACTGTGCTGCTCGTCTTTGACCAGCTCTGGGGAATAGCCTGAAAGCTTACAGCTAGGTTGTTCGATGCTTGGGTGCAGGTGTGCGAGTTATTCCATGTTTGAAGGCATGTACATGTGAGGGACGCTGGTCTGTTCCGTGCCCAGATGCTGTGATTTAAAGGCTGGAGGAAGGTGTTTGCCTTGGCGACATAACATTGGGTTTAGTATTAGAGAGACAATGATGTGGGGGAGGGAATCGTTTTTATTGGACCAACAATAAAACCGCTTTTATTGTTGGGGAGAGAGACAAGCTCTGGAGCTACACGGAGCTCTTCCTCGGGTCTTGACCCTAGGTACAGTATACTCAAAGAAGGAGCAGCCCGGTTTCCCAGTGCATGGGATGCAGGGCTCTGCCAGAACCTTTTTCCATAAGCAGCCAAGGGCTTTTTCATCCCCTGGTTACAGAACAGGCTTCATTTCTGGCTTTGCAAAACCTTGTGAATTTCCCAGCCAGTCAAATGTGCAAAGTCACTGCCTGGGGCTCTGAAGCGGCTTGCTTATTACCAAGGTGATTAAATGCCACCAGGACTTCTCCTTTAATGAATTCACACAGGATTAGAGTGTGGCCCACAAGCCTAACCTCGTTCTCTAGCACAGGGCGCTGCGACGGGAGGGGCAGCAGCTTCTCTCCCGCTGTACGAGCCCATTCCATATAGAGATAGGGGACGGGCCTACTCACGATTCTGTCTGGCGGAGGGGTGCTGCGGATGAAACACTTGATCTGTCCCTTCTCCCCATGCAGGGCGTGCTGCGTCTGAGTGCTGGAAATGATGGGAGGGCCTGAAAGAGAGAAGAAGAGGTGAAATCCGGATGACTCCCCCCCACCTCCTTCCACATGCAGGGAGACCCCACAGCAGGAAATATTGCATGATGCTAATGAAGAGCAAGCAGCACAGTATCCCCTCCAGGGAAGGTTTTTTTTGGGGGGGTTCAGAGATGCTGTGTTACAGATCCAGTCTTCTCCAGAGAGAGAGATCTCAGATCAAACCGTCAGGGGAGCAGAGATCTGCAACATGGACACAGTGCAGACCAAAGATCCTGTATGGGGACCAGGACTCTGCTTTCAGGCCAGACTGTTCCCTTTCAGTGGGGCTTGTAGGGATACACATCAGGGCTGTGCTGTTTCTGCTGAGCGGTGTGACACAGATCCTGGGGATCTGCATTGTGGATACACTGCTCCCCAGCTCTCTCCAAGCCCACAGTGGCATCATTGACACAAACTGTAAGAGACCCTCACTTTCCCACTCTAAGGCAGGTCCCGCACGGTGCTAAGCTCCGTTCAGAATTCTCTCCCGTTTCAGGCGCCCTGTGGGCGGCCAGCAGAGGGAGCTCTTGCACAATGCAAGAGGCACCCTGTCTCTTGCTCGCCCTAGAGGCGAAACTCTACAGGCTGTTCTGAGCCCCTCGTTATTTCTCACTTTCAGACAGGCTTCCCTTTTGCACATGCCCGCCTGTAATAAGGCCCTGTGATGGGGTCGCTCAGGGAGTGCAGTGGCAGCCTTGCCTGAGCAGCTATTCCCATTACTCAGCGCCTGCATTCATTAGGGGACGATTACACTAATTCCTCCCCGTTGGCTTGTGGGGTGGCGACTGAACGAGCCAGATGCAGAGAAAGCTGGCAAGGGCTGCTAGCGCCAATGGCCAGGGGTGTCAGTGTCCCGCAGACCGTACGATCCACCCCGTGCTCGGCGACTGCCCTCATGTGGCTCTCCATGCCTCCTTCGCGAGCCTGGACTCATCAGTTCCAATCACACAGAGTGAACGTGCCTCCTGTGTCACTTGGGAACATAAGACCAGATTTACAAAGGGCTTTACGTGCCTAAAAATGCAGCGAGGCGCCTCGTGGAGCTTTCAAAATGTCTAAGCAGGTTATGTGCCTAACTCCCATTGTTAGAATGGTCAATGGGAGTTAGGCTTGTACCCTGCTTAGGTGTCTTTGAAAATTCCATGAGCGATTATAGTGGCGTCACTACGATGTAGCACAGGGATCGGCAACCTTTGCGAAGTGGCGTGCCAAGTCTTCAGTAATTTAAGGTTTCATGTGTCAGTAACAAATTTTACATTTACAGGGGCCCCCGACAGAACCCCAGACCGGCAGCGGACTGAGCGGGGTTAGCAGCAGCGACCCCGGCTGGCAGGGGCCGGCGGCTGGCTGAGCAGCTCAGCGCACTGCCGGTCTGGGGTTCTGTCTGCCACCCGCGCTGCCGGTCTGGGGTTCAGTCCATCCAGGCCAGCAGCGGGCTGAACAGGGCCGAGACCCTGGCTGGCAAGGGGCCGGCGACCGGAACTCCATCGGGGGCTAGGTTGGCATAGCTACATGCCAGAGGGTGTGGATTTTTCACACCCCTGAGCACCATCACTATGCCAACCTAAGCTTTAAGTGTAGGCCTGCCCTAGTCTGGCTTCTCTTTGATTTTAGCCACCTGCCACTTGGAGATAGATGGAAGATCCTGTAACTAACGCACAGGTCTGGGTGTGGGGATCTGGGTTCTGATTCTGACTCTAAATCACTTCCCTTCAGTGCCTCATTTGCCCATATGGAAAACGGGCACGGTAATACAATAAGAATTGTTAGCACAATGTTTTGAGATCCTCCAGCAGAAGGGGTCACAGAAGCGCAGAGTATTATTTAATGGCGCTACATGATTATTATACAAACAGAGCTGAGTTCATCTAGACCATCCCCAGCCAGTGCAGGATTGTTCTCCAGAGCACATTTTTCTAGCGCACTCATATGTATAGCGGATTGTCTCTTGCGTGTGACAGAGCTCGTTGGATACAGCCAGGTTCTTCTCAGCCCATTTGTTCGATGAAGCTCTGAGTTAGTGGCAAAGGGAGCTCAAGGGGCAAACACCAGCCCTGCCATCTTTCACAGGAAGCGGGTTGCTTTTGAGCCTTTGATCAGAACCAGAGGGAGATTTCAACCTTGGGACTGAAAAACATTTTATTGAATTCTTTGCATTAAAAATATACACTGCTTGTGAGGCGAGCGAGCCATTCCGTGGGGACGCTGGGGGTCAGGCTGCTTACTCGGTGGCTTGTTTTTCATTTGCTGCCTGCTATGGGGGTGGCTCAGGGCCCTTCATGTGTGCAGCCAACTCTGGAAGAGTGTGGGAGCTGGGGATGGAGCTGAGCTTCAAAACGGTTGCAGGGCTGGTGGGCTGAGCATCATCCCGCTGGGGTGTCACAGAGCGGCGCGCTCTCTGGCTCTCCAAGCACGGAATAGTTACAACTTCACCCTTTCCCACTCCACTGCTCCCCACTGTGTGTGCCATGTCAGAACCGCTGCTGTCTGTCAGGCCAAGAACAGAATCAGCAGCACTTCGTCTGCTGGGTGGCATAGGGAGGAGGGGAAGGTTAGGCTTCTTGCCACTCTCATGGCGCTCCTGTGCCAGTGCGGGGGAAGCGAATGCAAATGAGGGAACGGCTACCAGCTATGCTCTGGAGCTGCCATCGCATAATTAACTTTCTGTGGTGCAGATTAGAAAAAAAGGGGCTCACCCTTTGACGGAGCATGGTTTGCCTTTGGAGCATTTAACCTTCAGGGTGGGAGAGGTCAGGCCCCTAGCTTTTCCAGTGAGGACCTGGGAATGAACGGGGATCGAGGGGGAATGATTCCAGGGGAACAGAAAAAGTGCTGGCATCATAATTACTGTTTATTAGCCCCTTAATTAAAATAGATTTACATTTCTGTGAGCTGCTGCTGCGGCTGCTGGCAGACGGGAAAACAGCAACAAGCCAGGATCCAGGCATGGTTTGTGCATCAGGGTGAAGGCAATTAGTTTCTCTGACGGGGGGATAAGGCAAAGGGGCTGTTGTGGTTGGCAGGATGCAGGCTGCCCCTGAACTAAACATTTTGCACGCTTGGTTCTTGCACAGCTGAGCTGGAACGTGCTCTGAACGCCCATGGCATGGCGGGGCCGCTCTGCCAAGCACAGCGGGTCATACTTTGCTCCTAATGACCAACTGGGCTGCTGAGTCTTGTTTCGAATTCACATCTGTGGATTACGTTGGAAGACTTCTCCTGCCCCCAACACACACACACACACACACACACACACACCCCTTTTCATGTGTAGACACACACAAACACAAATATTCATGCACATTCATACTTTTTTCATGCATAAACACATATGCATGCATATATATACACACATTCATGCACACAAATTCACAGATAGATTTGTGCATAGACACACTGGCGTAACGCATGCAGAAAACACACCTACACTCACTCAAACATACATATTTGCACACATACACACACTCAAATATATATTCTCCATCTGTCTCTCTCTCACACTCACCACACAGAAATCCTCACTCCCACAACATGCTTTTGAACCGAGCTAGTTGCGGTCTGCAAAGAAAAGTCTATATGCGCATTTGGATTTTCAGAAGACTGCGCTTTGGCTGAATTAGCACCATTTTAGGATTCCCTTTCCACACAGATTCTAAGGAAGAAATGGTTGATAAAAAGGAGATTTTTAAGCAAATACCGCAGAAATTTTTTTTCAACAAGCACATTTTGAATTTGCAAACATGAATATGTCTCGTATGGAAAAGTCCTGCAGAATTTAATAAAAAATGCTAAATTCTATAGAATCTGTAAAACCGAAAAGTGAAATTTACTCCACTATTGAATTCTTAACCAGAGAATACATCATGTGACTACATTGTCCAATCAAAACAGCTCGCCTATTCGAGACACAGAACAAAATGCATGCAAACAAGCCCCAGCCTAAGAATTATTCACAGAAATTATTTGATGAATAATTCTGAATACAGAATACACTGGAGAAAGTCAAAATTTGTTGATGGCTAATTCCCAAGCAGAGGTGAAAGTCACGGAATGACTCATAAGAGAAAATGGAAAACATTATTTTGCAACACTTTCCAGAGAAGTAATTTTCACTGACATCTTCTGCCCAGGTCTGTTTCCAAATTATTCTCCCAGCTCTGCTCTTACATAAGCAGTCCCTTGCATTCACCTATATACCTCTGCAGTTGCACCTCCATACACATTCACACCCCCTCTCGCACATATGCTTTCATAGATACATACTCACTCCTTACAAGCTGGCAAAGGATAGTCTTTTCACAGCACTAGCCTGCGCCTCTGCCACAGATTTGGGCGAAGATTTTCAAAAATAATGACTAGTCACGTGGGATACCTCCATTTTTGGACGCCCAACTTGATTTTCAGCCCCTGAAAGGTGTCTGGAGTTGGGCACCCGAACATCATTGGTCAATTTTGAAGAACCTTGACCTTAATCTCTGTGCTTCAGCTTCCCTATCAGTAAAAGGGGGACAAAGATAATCCGGCATAGGGGGCTGTGAGGGTAAATTCCTCAACGTCTGTTGGGTGCTCACACTCTATAGTGCTGGGAGCCCTAGAAAGGCATGTTAATAAATAAGCTTGACGTGATTAGAACACAAGGAAGCATTCCTTCGCTGATTCAGACATTTTGAGTGTGAGGGACCCAATGATGAGAGGGGTTTGTCGCTCCTAAACAGAACACAGCTTTATCCAAATGGAGTAGCCATCTTTAACGGAGGCTTTGGCTACAGCAGAATGGGTTTGGCGGTACATCTCTTCGGAGTTTCTGTTGAGAACTCTATATTGTTATTTTGCTAGTACAGCTTATAGTGTTTCTCTAGCTTTTTGATACCAGGGATCGGCTTGCTGCCTTCCTAAACTGTCTCAGGGAGATCTCCGGGACCGGCGCCGGTCCACAGATCGGTCATTGAGAAACACTGGCTTATACCAGTCCCGTGAACAAAATATACCAGCAAAAGCACTTTTTCCCCAGTACATCAGCACCTAAACGATGGCTTTTTCCAACATACCTACGTTGGTTGGGTTGGGAAAAAAAAATCACAGCCCTGACCGACCGGACGTTTTCAGTTAGGGGCGCGTGAACTCCAGTGGCTAAGTAGCTTCGTTAGCTTTGAGAAACAGCCCTATTTGGGATCATTATCCAAACTGCTGGAGCCTGGAAGCTGGGCAGGAAAATCTCACCAGAGCAAGTCCCTCTCCTAAGGCTTCCCTTCCTGTCTGAGGTGAAATAAGGGTGGATTGACCTCATTGTGACCATCTGTGTTGGTTTTATCAGAAAGTTCACCCAGCTCAGCCAACATTCAGCCAACATTCACTCATGCTTCATGTCCCCATCTATCTCGCTCCCTCTCTTTTCCCCTCCTGTGTGCGGGCAAACTGATACATGGTGGTTTTATCTTTTAACCCTCCCAGTTAAAAATTCTGTTATCCTGAGTATCCTGTTCATCAGGCAGAGACAATGCAGGTACATTTACATAAAAGGTAAACAAAGCCCTCAAGCTAATAAGGGGAGGCAATAACAACTCAGCTATCACCTGCCAGGGCCACCCTGGGGGGGGGGCAAGTGGGGCAATTTTCCCCAGGCCCCGGGCCCCACAGGGCCCCCCATGAGAATATAATATTCTATAGTATTGCAACTTTTTTTTTTATGGAAGAGGCCCCCAAAATTGCTTTGCCCCAGGCCCTCTGAATCCTCTGGGCGGCCCTGTCACCAGCAAAGGAGGAACTAGCATGAAGTCTTCACCAGACCCCATGGCGTCTCTTCCCATCAGGAGAAAAGGAACTTTATCTGAGAATCCATTCCAATGGTTTACTGGACTATAAAGCCAGGAGGTCTGAACCTTACATGATAAATAATTGAATCAACTGATTGTATACAATATTACTGTATTGTAAAAAAACGTATCAAGTAAGGTGTTTTTTGACGACTAATGACACACTGGTGCTTAATATCATTGTGAAATGTCTGTATTAACACTCTGATGAATTATGGGTACTCACTGCTATTATGCTTTAAAGTCTGTGACCAAACACAGGGAGAAGCAGGTTTTCTCCCAGACAGGAGGGAAGGCAGCTATCGACCTGTCTCCAATGAAATTAAGCAAGATGTGACCAAAGACAGTTAAGGTCATTTATATATGACTCAGCAGGGGAATGGGAAATCCCCAGGAAGGGAAGAACAGCACGAGGTCATCTAAGTCTGGGGACAAACCAGTGAGTTTGGGAGGATATAGGGAGAGAGAAGGAATCTTGGCATCCATCACCAGACAGACACAAGGGGCCAGAGCTTTTGTAAGCCTAGAAAGATGGGACCGTGTATACATGAGAAACCTATTCAGGCAAAGATCTTTCACTAGGAAGACAAGGGACACCAGCACCTTGTACTTCTGTAGAAGGTCCTGACTGAGAGAAAGCCAGCCATGGCTGGAAAGAAAAAGAGAGATAAGAAATCTACCTTGAACCAAGGCTATAGCTTGCTGAGTAAAGTCTTATCCACTTGAAAGAGTATTTTACTTTGATTTGCTTGTAACCATTCTGCCTTTATCCCTTGGGCTTGAACTCACTTAAAATGAATCTCTTTTTGTTCATAAACTTGCTTTACTTTTAATCTAAACCAACCTGGTGCTGTGTTTAAATGGAAGCGATTCTTAACTCCAGTTTAAGGCAAGAAGCGGCTGGGCTTTTGTCTCTTTAAAGGGGCTACACACCTTATAAATTCTCGGAGCGTTCCAGGAGAGGGCTGGACACTTTCAGTGCAGGTGGTTTGGGGGAAATTTGAGCCTGGGGGTGCAGAGGTCACCCCGCGAGCAGTCACCAAGACTGATGGAGACCAGGATGGGGCTGCTGCGCTGTAGGCAGGGTGCTGGGGTCAGAGCGCTGAAGCAGGGCTGCACAGCACATAGGGATCTGCATGCCTGCTTGCTGGCTCTTGGCGTCCAGGCTGTGAGCCACAGAAGCAGAGCATTTAAGGCACCCAGGGTTACAGGGCAAGAGGGGACACAACCTCTCACTGGTCTGAATTGCATCCCAAAGTGTCACAAGACCCCAAGGAAGTGGGATACGATAAACACACAACATGATTTTGCTCTGGATGCGTCTCTTTTTATGCCTACTAATATATTGTCATACTGACGGGGAACAAGCTGCTACGACTTGGACACACTGCGTCTAAAAGGCAATGCAGGCACTTGATATCACCACAGCTTGATATCACCTCCCAGTAAGGATGCAATTGGGGGAAGCTCATTTTAATACAAAGGGCCAGCAAGACGCCTCTACACCACTGAAGCCCTCAAAAAGGGCTTATGTGTGGACTTAAAGAGATGCCCAGGCCTCGGCACCGATTGGAATTTCATGTAAACATGTAGAATGTCAGGATAGAGGGGAGATGCTCTGGCCTCAGCTGCAGCATGTGGGGTACTTACAGTTGCCCCCACCTGTTCCTGGACTTGTTCTGTGGGCATCAATCTCCAGGCTTATCCAGCCAGCATCTTTCACCAGGGCTACCATCCACGCATGTGCATTTATAAAAAACAAACCCAAGTTTAAAAAGGGGGTGGGGCTTTTCAGCCTCCAAAAGAAGGAGGGAGAGATTTTCAGTGGGAGTGAAAAAAATGTTTTAGGTGGTTTTAAAAATGTCCCCTGCCTCAGCTATGCAAAGAGCTCCTGAGGCTCCCCTCCGCACACATCGGGAACAGAGAGAACGCAGCACCTCTGAAAATCAGGTCCCAGGCGTCTCCGGTTTGGATCCAAACATTGGAGACACCCAACTCAGTGGCCACTTTTGCAAACGTGGCTGTAAGTGACTTGCCCAACACAGTGCGACGAGTGGAACCGGAGAAAGAGGCTCAACTCCGAGGGACGTAGCTGGGAGTGGCAGCACAGCTTCCGAAACGCAAGGGCTAGGCTGTTTTGTACACGGATCCTCAGCGTGTCATGCCCGGCACGATCGCATCCCTGGATCTCCGCTTGCCTGCCTGCATCACTCGTTGCTCATGAAACACACAAGGTCAACCAGCAGAAGCAAGAACAAAGCCCAGCTTTTCAGGCTGGGCTTTCACTACAGGACTTAGCGTGCCCCTATATGTCAGCAGTTGAATGCTAGTTCCAAGTTCTGGGAGCACTGCAAGGCTGGGTGGACAGCAAAGAAAGAAAAAAGCCTAAGTCGAGAAAAATGGCTTAATGATCATAAATAAAATAAATAATAATAATAAAAGGGTCATTTTCCCCAGGGATAATGGATTTTAAATGGCACAAACGCCAGCAGCTTTGGGTCTGATTATTGCTTCAGGAGTTCGGAGTCAGAGGCTTAGCATCAGGCTAACAGCATACGACTAAAGACCATTTTGTGAAATAATAGTGTAAAGTTGAAGCCTGTTTGCATCTGGGACTGGAGTTTGAGTCTCCAACAGGAGGTGGCTGCTCATGAAGGCTGCCAATCTCCTGGCTTGGGATTCAGTGCTAAGTGTCAGACAGCCCACAGGCAGTAAAAGACTTTAAACAGGGTTGCTATGGATATAAATGGCGGTGCTGTCGGTTGTGGTTATTTTTAGCATCGCAGTGCCAATTTATTTGTGCAGCCCCAGAGGCTCACACAAAAGAGAGGCAGATTGCTGACTCTGGAGCCTTTAAGGAATCAAAGGAAGGTCCGAACTTCCCTGGGGCACCTGAGTCAATATCCGCCTTTCCTTTGAGGTCTTTGCAGCATTACAATCTCTTGGTGGGGAGAAGTTTCATTTTAACTCCTTGCGTTCTGTAGAAGTTCTAGATGATGAGCAAATAGCAGGTCCCGTTCCAGTGGGTTGCATTGGTCACTGGTATGCCCAGCAATAAGCACCGGCAATGCAAGGTTCATTTTGATGCAGTAAGGCAGGTAGATAGACCATTTAGTCCATCTGTGCTACTGATACGGCCCCTGTTACCGGAATACTGAGCGCCTCACGGCTGTTAATGTACTAATCTTCACCACACGCCTGCAAGATGCGGGCAGTGCTATTACTCCTGTTTTACAGCTGAAAAACTCAGGAGAAAAGGGCCTGATTCTACAACCACTGAGGTCAATAGCAACCCACTCCCCCCTTGACTTGAATGGGGCCAGATCACAAGGGGGCTTTGCCACGGTCACATAGGAAGTCTGTGGCGGTGCAGGGAATTGAGCTGGCATTTCCCAAATCCCTAAGCATTGGACCCACCGGCCTTCGTCAGCTGCTCAGTTGTCAATAAAGTTGTGTTGACCGAGGCATAACCGGGCATTACAGCCAACAGAGGGGACCCACCCGGTCCCTCTGCCAAGTACACCACCCCAAATGTACATCTCAGGAAACTGAGGCACAGAGGTGTGACACGAGTGCCCCAAGGCCACACAGCAGATCAGTACAGCGGGACGTGGGGCATTTCTGGCTCCTATTCCCACCATCAGTCTCTCACCTGAGGAGACCTTGAACTCAGGCCCTGGATGAAAAGGCAGAGAGGTTACAAAGTGAACTATCAAGTTATAATACAGCTGCCTCTTCCATTCTAGCTCTCTGATGTTGATCCCTCCATGCTAGGCTGATAGGGTTCCTTGGGTCTCTCACCCAGTGAGTCGTGGGTAATGAGAGGGAACCCTCATTGCAGGTGCTGTGGTCCGTCATTCCCCACGCCCAGCTCAGGTAATACAGGCCCGCAGTTCCGCTGCATTGCCAGAAATGGCAGGTATTCGCTCCAGGGGCTCGCCGGCTAGGACTAGCTGATGAATCAATAGCTGCCCTGCTGCTCCACAAGGAGATTTTGTCTCCTGCTCCTATGCCGTCAAGGTGGAAGGGAGCTCCAGACGCCTGCTCACGCCACGGGGCAATCACAGAGCCTTGTGTTAATCTGGCACCTGCAATGTAACGCAGAGAAGAAGGGATCAAGATAGACGGGGATGCCTGGCAAGGTCGCCAGCCGGTCGCCCCTCCTGCAGATTAGTTTGCGCCGTGTCTCGCCTTCCAGCCGATCGCTCATTTATCCTTATTATTGCAATGGCCCGTTCCCTGAGAAGACTGCCCCATCAGAAGGCAGGAGACGCGCTCTATCAGGGGCCGGCAGCAGCTGAAGAACAAATTGTTGTCGGAGCTGTGAATTGTTTTTCAGAGAGAGAGGATTTATTGCATGTGCTTCCTCCCTGTGAGGAACGGGTTTGTGCTGCGCGGCTAGGACAATGCCCGGCACAGAATAGGATCATTATTTATTCCCTGTGCTCACTGTAGTGCCTGGGAGCCCCAGTCCTGGACCAGACCCCACTGTGCTTGGCGCTGTACAAACACGGAACAAAAAGTCAGTCTGTAGCACCTCTCAGAGTCTGTCTTGACTAGGCTGAAAGGTGTGGTGAAGATGTCAGCTAGCCCGTTCCAGCTCTCTAGTGTAGACAAGGCAGTGTTGGTTTTACCACATGTGAACTGGCTGAACTGGAGCTTGGCGGGGCTTCAGGGGCACTTAAGCACATGTTTAAAATGAAGCACATGGTTAATTTCTCTCCTGAAGAGTGACGGTTTCCTGATCCAGGGCCACCACGCTTTACAAATAGACGTTACGCTTGGTAACACCGCTGGGAGGCAGGCAGGCTTTCCATTTTCCAGGTGGGGAAACCGAGGTATGGCGCAGTTCAGAGACTTACCCTAGGCTGCCCAACGAGCCCTGAATTGGACCCCGTGACTAGAGTTTTTCCATGTCACTGTACTGTCTTCCTAGCTTGTTTTTGATACAGAAGAGTCACAGCCCATTGTGCACCTATTTCTTAAATGGTGGGTGCAGGCAAAGGCAACCCGAAAAGAGCTGGGGGAAAAAGAACTAGGAGAGTCTATTGGGGTGGCAGCACAGCCAGTAAGGGTGGTCAGAAAGCTCGAGAGGCGTTTGGCTGCTGATTCCTGGCACCCCTTTTTGCCTCTGCTGAATGCTGCTAATCTGCATAATCCTCCCTTCTGTTAGCAGAGGCTCAGACTCCTACCTGTCTTTGGTCTGAGACTCCAGCTTCTGGAGGATTCCACGCTGGCCTCCAAACTCAGTGAACTGCTGACCAGGCCGTGGTCACAGGAAAGTGACATGGAACGGGAGGGAGGGGAGGAATGGCGAGATGGAATGGCAGGGTGCAAGGCAGGGCTCCATCACTGCTCCTCAAAGGTCTCGTAGTCAGGACACTGGACTGGGAGTCAGGAGACCTGGCTTGGCCATTGGCTTGCCGGGTGATCTTTGGCAAGTCACTTCCCCTGGCAAGTCCCTTCCCCTCCCTGAGCCTTTCCCCGTCTGAGAATGGAGAAAATGAACCTGACCTCCTTTGTAAAGCGCTTTGAGAGCTATATGAAAAGTGCTAGATAAGAGCTAGGTGTTTATTAGTAGTAGTATAGCTCCTAGAAGCCCCAACCCCACTGTGCAAGAAGCAGTCCAAACACACCACAAAAAGACAGGGTTAGATCCACAAAGGGATTTATGCATCTAGCGGCCACTTTGGGCACCTAAGTCCATAAGTCAGAGCCTCAAAACACCTACTTAGCTGCTGCCTAAATTCCCCAGATGCCTAAATTTCCACCCATAACGTTCCCTGAATGTCTCCTGGTGCACAAAGCTGCCCAGCTCATGGTTATGCTCCTGCAAGATTCCCTAGCACTCAGGCTGCATTGTCATTCACAGAACCCCTGCTCAGCTGCCCCTGAGCGCCGGTCTACCAGGACATTAGTGCGTGGCAAGCCAGGGGTGAATCTATAGTGTACCAGCCCACCATGCACGAACGTCCTGCACAGACAAGCCTGAAGTTTCCACCGTCCCCAAGACGCCTACGTTTTGGCAGCTGAGCACGCACACAGCTGCCATGGTCCTGCCCTACCCTGCCAACTGAATGCCTATCTCACTCCTCAGCCCAGCAGGGTCACACACTGGGCCTTGCATTGCCTAATGTGCCAGTGGGGCTTCTCCATCAGGCACACTCGGAGGGGGCCTGACTCCACACAAAATGGCCAGCAGGGAAGGAGGAGGTGGCAGCGTCCCTTGTAACCTTTAGCATAGGCCACTCACCGAAGAGATGAGAGACCCCCGTTCAGTTCTCCCCTCTGCCTGATGTGAGGATGGGATTTGGACAAGGGTCTCCCACCATGCTGGTGTGAGCCCTACCCACCACGCTAGAGAGGCAGTCTTGGTCTCTGGTTGGCCCAATGCATAGTTAATTATTTATCCACAGTGGAACGGCTCCGACAGGGGAGATGGAGCGACAGATACACACACGTCATAATATCGCACCCTTCGGTACCTCGGGCACTCCCCTGAGAATGACACGCCCCTGTTGAAATCCCTGCTCTCCAGCCCACCGATGGGGGACTGACCGGGGGTCTCCCACAGGCAGGGGGAGTGTGCTAGAGGTTATAACGAAGGCTGCCCTCTTATTTCTCCCAGCTGTGAATCCCAAACAGAGAGCAGGGGCTCCCTGCAGCCGGGACATAGGCCCTATGTCACCTTCCTCTCCCGCTAAATACCCAATAGCCCAGTGGTGAGAGCACTCAGCCAGACCCAGCCTCTGCTGGATTTGGAGCAGGGACTTGTACTCCTATCTCCCCGGCGAGTGCCCGGACTGCGCTCTCTGCCCCAGTGCGTACAAAGGGGACAGCTTCAACATGGCACTGCTAGCCTGGGGGTTAGGGTGCTGCAGTAGGGGATCTGGGTCCAAGTCCCTGTTTTGAATCAGGCAGAGAAGGGATTTGACCACATGCTGCTCACCTAGCAGGTGAATGCACTAACCACTAGCCACCTCTTCCTTGGCTTGTTGTGAGACAGGGCTGGCCGGGGGTATGTGCCTCTCTACAGCAGGCAGGGCCGGCTTTAGCAGGTGCGGGGCCCCACGCAGGGACGCGAATTGTCTCGCGCCCCACCCTCTCCCAACTCCACCACCCCCTCACTGCCCCATTGGATCCCTCCCCAAATCCCCACCCTAGCCCCGCCCCATTGGATCCCTCCCCAAATCCCCGCCTTGGCCCTGCCTCTTCCCCAAGCGTGCCTCATTCCTCCTCCTCATCCCTCCCTCCCAGGCTTGTGCTGATCAGCTGTATGGCGGCGCAAGCGCTGGAGGGAACCGGGAGAAGCAGGACGCGGCTTTTTTTTTTTCCCCGCTCCGCCAGCCCCGGACATTGCGGGGCCCTCTTAGGCGTGGGGCCCCATTCCGTGGAATCGGCTGAATCGGCTTAAAGCCAGCCCTGCCAGGAGGGGGTTCATGGCGCAGAACCCCAAGCAAAGGGAGGTGCCTCCCACCAACTCGGACTTACATGTCTCATTATGCTTGAGTGGCAGGGCTTAGGCCCCGCCCCTTCCATGGCATTTTCTGTTCCAATAACCCAGGCAGCTCCTGGCTCAGCACGCTGGCTTCAGTGAATCCCTTTCTCAGGTGACTAACTCTGCCCTGGTATTATCTAGGGAGCCTGGGTAACTAACTTGGAGCTGTGGATTCTGCTGGGCAGCAGAGATAGAAAGAAGGGATGTATGGCAATGGATAGATAGATAGCAACAAAGAGTCCTGTGGCACCTTCTAGACTAACAGATGTATTGGAGCATAAGCTTTCGTGGGTGAATGCCCACTTCGTCAGATGCATCTGTTCATCTAGAAGGTGCCACAGGACTCTTTGTTGCTTTTTACAGATCCAGACTAACACGGCTACCCCTTCTGAAGATAGATAGGCAGGCTCAAGCTGCCAAATTCAGATCTGGACACAGATTTCAAATAGCCCCACACTCGTGGGTTCTTGGGTTTGGGGTTTTGATTTGGGACATCAGCTGTTTAGTTTCTTTTGTGGTTCTTACTGTGGCACCTGGGTACCTTGTAGGGAGAGGGGCCACTTTGCAGAGGTCAGCGCCAGGCTCAGGTCTGGAACACCTTTAAAGTTCAGGGGCATTCCGATCAGAAGTTTTGCTTCAGGGCCACCTTTCCCTGTGACACACAAGTGCCTCCAGTGGCAGCTTCTTATTCTGTCAAACCCATTTGTTCTCAAAGACCGGCTCACAACGAGGTAAAACACAGCAGATCTGCTGTTACGTACACCCCTAATTTTGTGTGTTTATGCTACGGAGCGTGCTAGGGAATTGAGTCCAAGCAGGTCTGCAAAGTCAAGAAGCTGAGGTGGGATATTTCCTGAGTGGCACCAACTTTATTTGCTCCCCTGTCAGCACTGCAATGTAAAAATCAAAGCTGGTTTCAGCTCCAGAGGACATCGGGGAAGCATTTCCCATCCCGCTCCCCACACCCGTGGCTTTGGCACATTACTCACTTGATCTGAATTCAGGGGGTGTATGTGACTGGTGGCAAGAGGCGAGCAGGTTCTTTGCTGTTTTTTAATTTGCTGCTTTGTGTCCTTCAAGCGATTTTAATTGTAATTAAAATCTAGCCGCCAAATGGGATGGAGAGCGCGAGAGCCTGTGGGGCAGGGCGGAAGTCAAGGGAGTGGTTGGCTTTCCGTGGCCCCCGGAGTTTTCTTCTTCGCATTATCTGCATTTCAAATTAAACTGTGCTGCTTCCCCTCTAGCTCTCTTGTCTTCATGACAGTGAATTGGGCCTGAAGCCTGTTGTTTTACCAGACAGGTGACAGACTATGCAAATTTCATGCTCTCTTTACATTGTTCCCAGTTAACCCAGCGCTGATCCTCCACGCGGCATAGTTCAGTGGACAGGGCATTAAGCTGGGAGTCAGGAGACCCAGCTTGTCATGGACCTGTGGGGTGACCTTGGCCAAGTCACGGCCTTGCCATGTGCCTCAGTTTCTCCATCCATAAATTGGCGTTGAGACTTACCTTTCCTTTGTAACGCACGTTGAGACACATGAGTTACAAAGGGCTGTATAAGAGCTAGGGATTATTAAGTTCTCTTTGGGGCTATTGTCGGTTACATCAAGGGCTAGATTCACAAGGGGGGCGTGGGTGCCTAACTGCCACTTTAGGCACCACTGGCATTCACAAAACTCCTGCTCAGCCGACTCCTCCCCCTGGAGGCACCCGTGGTGCTGCAGTTTCAAGTCCCAGAGGTGCCTGGGTCTGAGCAGAGTCACCGAAGTCCTGGCAAAGCCCAACAGCTCAGCCCCTACAGCACACCAAGGCCCTGGAGGGATTTATGAAGTAGGCATTCCCCTGCCTATTTCACCTTCGGGGGTTGATTTGGTAGTTACCTGAGTCCCTCTTGCGACTCTAGCTACTCCACAAGTACTTTGGGGTGAGGAAAAGTGAAGAAGAGCCAGAGAATGGTCTAGACTGGGATCCAGGTTCAATTCCCTGCTCTGCAGGCCATGACTCTGCCACTTTTTTCCTATTTGACCATGGGCAAGTCATTTAGGCCCAGAATTCTCACTGGTTACTATGGCGCCTAAATACCTTTGAGGATCTGAGCCTCAGTGTTTAAGTTTCCCACTGTACAATAGAGATTGCACTGCCCTACCTCCCAGGATAACGGTTATCCTCACAGCTGTGAGGATAAATACATTAAAGATTGCGAGGGGCTCAGATATCCTGGTGATGGGGACCAGATAAGTAACGTAGATAGAAAGGAAAAAACCTCCCACCGCTAATAGATACATAAACCTCTTTTAGCTAAAAGGACATTTTGCAATCCAGAAGAGACTTTCACCCAAGGATCTCCACTTATTTTACAGAGGCTAAATTAATTCAATCTCACCCCATTATCACCATCAGTATTATTGACAATGGGATAGGTGCCTTTCACTCCCAGGCCACTGGCCGAAATCCATTCCTAGATGGTAGTGACAGAAAGCAGTTGCCATCTGATAGCAGTTTGGTGGCCTATGGGAAATGCATTTTAAAGGATTCAGCCTAGAAGCTAGTGTCCACACTGTAAGAACCGTTGCTGGAAGGCTCAGAAAGGCCATTGAGTCTGAGTTCTTCCACGCCTCGAGTGAAGGCAGGTTGAGGTGTCTTGACAGTATAATGGGGTCGAGGGATGCCTGTGTTCCTTTGATTTGAAGGATAAATATAGACTGGGATTCTCAAAAAAACCTAAGAGGGTTAGATGCCCAAATACCATTTGATTTCAGGTCTCTGCGTCTCAAGTCAGCACCTTTCACAAGCACTGAATTCTCAGGATAGCTGTTGCTGCATTTTGAAAGTTCACTGATTGGCTAAGCATCATTGGCTGATCCCGACTGCTCTGGGCTGGAAACAGAACCAGGTTTCTTGGGTGATATTCTCTACCCTCCTGCACAGGTTTGTGCCAGGAGCACCCCACAAACAACTAAATTAGCCATTACCACTCTAGAAAGAGATCTTGGAGTTACCATGGATAGTTTTCTGAAAACTTCAGTGCAATGCACAGCAGCGGTCAAAAAGGCTAGCAGAATGTTTAGGAACTATTACGAAAAGGAATAGGAAATAAGACAGAAAATATCATAATGCCACTATATAAATCCATGGTGCACCCACACCTTGAATACTGTGTCCAGTTCCAATCGCTCCATCTCAAAAAGGATAGAGTGGAACTGGAGAAAGTTCAGAGAAGGACAATAAAGCTGATGAAGAGTACAGAATGGCTTCCGCATGAAAATATTAGGGCAATTCAGCTTAGAAAAGAGACGATGAAGGGGAGATATGATAGAGGTCTGTAAAATCATGACTGGTGTGGAAACAGTGAATAGGGAAGTGTTATTTACCCTGTCCCACAAAACCAAAAGCAGGGGTCACATGATGAAATTAATAGGCAGCAGACTTAATACAAACAAGAGGAAGCATTTTGTCACACAACACACAATTAACTGGTGGAACTCATTGCCATGGGATGTTGCGATGGCCAAAGTATAACTGGGTTCAAAAAAGAACTAGATAAGTTCACGGAGGATAGGCCTATCAATGGCTATTAGAGAAGATGGTCAGGGATACAACCCCATGCTCAGGTGATCCTAAATCTCTGAATGCCAGAAGCCAGGAGAGGAAGACAGGGATGGATCACTCCAACTGGCCTGTTCTGTAAACTCCCCCTGAAGCTCTGGTACTGGCCACTGGTGGAGAAAGAATACTGGGCTAGATGGAGCATTGGTCTGACCCAGTATGGCCGTTTTTATGTGCTTAAAGAGGCTGCATTTCCTTGGGTATCCCAAAGTAGGTAGCACAAGGAGGTGAAGATTCACAGAAAAAAGCGAATCATATTGTTTCAATCGTCAGGAAAAATATAGTTTGACTTTGGGGCAAACTTCCAGCCTGGATGTTTATCTTACCTGCACTGGCTCAGGCCATCCCTAGATAAGAACTCAGCAGTGTTTCCACAATGCCATGAATCCATTTATCCCTCTGAGGTACAACCAACACAGAGTCCATAGGAAGTGGAGCAATTGCAAAATGTCTGGTTAGGAACCTTGCTGGTCTATTTCAGGGTGGCATCTGCCCCCAGAGTGAAACCTGCACACCATGAGCTAGTAATTTAACAGGTTTCAGAGTAGCAGCCGTGTTAGTCTGTATCCGCAAAAAGAAGAACAGGAGTACTTGTGGCACCTTAGAGACTAACAAATTTATTAGAGCATAAGCTTTCGTGGTAGTCCACGAAAGCTTATGCTCTAATAAATTTGTTAGTCTCTAAGGTGCCACAAGTACTCCTGTTCTTCTTTTTAATTTAACAGGGACAAAACAGTGAGGCGATCTCATCACTTTCCAACAGAATAATGATAAAGAGATGTCAGGTACCATTGACAGTCAGAGACACCTCCCGTTCGCCGGCGCCCACCCGCGGAACCACTGCTCGGCAGACGTATTTCCCCGCATCCTCCTGGCGGACACTTTTCAATATTAATGTGTTCTCGTTGCTCAGGACCTGAAAGAGAGGAAAAGCGTGTTTTAAAGAAGGGCAATGCAAATGGGTGGGAAATGGCTTTCCCATCTTACGTATATTTTTGAGAGTTCAAAATCTGTTCTTATCCCAAATCAGGACAAAAAATTGAAGTCTCAAAACTTATCGTGAACCAAAGAGCTGAATTTTTCTTCAGTTCAAGTCAATCAAAATGTTTTGTTTGGATAATTTCAAAATATTTTCTTTCGATGTACACCTTTCCCCCCCAACTTTTTTCAGTCTCATTAGCTTAAATTTGGAAATAAAAAGTCATTTCCAGACTGGAAAACTGAATTTTTTGTTTAGAAAATGTCAAAACATTTTTGACAATTTTGAAACTCTTTTTCCAAAAACGTTTTGTCAGGAGATTCGTTGAAATTGACCCTGTTTCACAAACAGTTTTGGTTTCAAAGTGCTGGCATTTTTCAATGAACAAATGTTTTATTGAAACATGTTGGATCAGCACTAATGCTAATATAGTGTAACTCTCTGTCCCCCTCTAGTGACTGGACTATATACATATACAGACTCTATTACTGCCTCCCAGCAAAGAGACTAGTCATTGGTTCATTCAAAGAATAGTTCTAAAAAGAAAGTTATTTTTTAAAAGTGTTCATGCCCAAAGATTTCGGTGCTGCATAGCAATGATAACTAGAACTGGTTGCCAGAAAAAGAGAAAAATAACACAAGCAAACACAATTTCTTAATGGTCTGGGAAATGTCTTCCCTCCCATTTTTCAAAATTCGAGTTTTTAAATTTCAAAATTCGAAACTTTCCATTAGATCTAAAGTTGGTGAAGACACAGGGGGAAATGTTTTGCACATATTTTGTTTAATCTGTTCCCCTTTTTATCTTAAAAGTTAATCATTCAAAATGGTCACCATTTTGAAATCTGAAACATTTCCACTAATTTTAAGAATGACTAAATCTAGGAAAAATTGCCAAGACCAATAATTAGTCTGAGACTCAGAAAGTCTTTGCAACCCACCCACCCAACCACACTACATAACCCTACAAAACACAAATTGAGAAAGGAATCAGAGAGGTCTGCAATGTTGACTAGAAAGATGCCACACGTGAACTTTGGGGAGCATTAGAGCGGAGTGCATTCCTGAATAGCAGGCCCTGGGTTGTGAACAGCCAACCTCCCACCCCCTTGAAAGTAAAGTCAACCCTGTTGCCTTGAAGCAGTTGGCCTTACAGGTATTTTGCCACGATACTATTCAAAGCTTGATATAAATGTAACCCAGAATAACAGAGTGTGGCTCCTTGTCCCCCTCTAGTGGCTGGGCCATGGATAGCAGACCACTAGTCTGCTACTGTCTCTCAACTCAGACATTAGTGTTTCAGCTCATGCTTTTAGATCTTACACTCCTGTGTTCCATCCCACAAATGACCTGAGCATGGGTGTCATCACATAAGGATGACTTCGCTAGTCTAGCAGAGGCTTGTTCATTCATTGCTATCCTAGTATTTTGTCATTAGCAGTGGCTGACCAACAAGCACAGGTGACAGCTGGCAGGTATAGCCTCAGTGAGCTCCAACAAACCAAGGGCCATGCCATCTCATGGTAGGCTCACTGACTGCAATATAGTGCCAAAGGGAGCCACCAGACATAACGGATGGCCTTAGCTGGAGAAGCCCTGTGTCAGAGGCATGCCAGCCAGAGGATTTTATGCTACCCATGTCTGCTTGGCCTGTGGCAAGGTATGTGTACAACGCATACAGCGCCATACCTCTGTGCCTGCCCAAACTCGGAGCTGGTAGGAACAGCAGGCATTAGCATAGTAGGCATTGGCTGTTCATAGAATCTGCACTCTTGGTACATGACTAGAAAAATTTGCTGCTTGAGGTGGAAATGTTACTGCACGAACTGCACTCTTGGGAAGTGGAGGTCCCACATGCGGAGAGGGGTCTATTCCCCCGATGATGTGAGAGCAAACAAGTAGATGTAATTATGTTTTATATTCTCTGTACGATCTGTAATGCCTATTAGTGCTAATGCAAGTGACGCCAGTGTGCTGAGGAAAGAGCAAACCCCAGCGTGCGTTGTGCATGCTTTGCTGGTCAAGCTAATGACCTTAGAACGTGCCCCTTTCTGTCACATCATAGGGGCACTTTAATACTCTGGAAGCTAAGCAGGAGGGAAATCAAATGAGTTCATTGATGCATTTGCCAAGATGCAGTCACAGAACTTTTCACTCAAGGATCCCAAAGCATCTTCCAAACACTGACTCAATTTGACGGCATGCTATGAGCGAGGGATTATTATCCCTATTTTGCAAATCGTGGAACTGGGACGCCGCGAGATAACAACATCAATGGCAGAGCTGGGAAAAGAAGCCAGGGGCCTTGATTCTCAGGCCCTGTTCTAACCACTAGTTTGCACTCTCTCCCTAACTAAACAGGGCCACGCTCTCAGATCTCGGGGGAAGAGTGGGGCTGCCAATAAGCCACCTATTCCAAACCTCAGGGTCAGAGGAAGAGCAGAATCACGTGCTATCAGTTAGGTGCAAGCTGCTGTTTTGAGATCCTCTTTCCTGGCAACTTGGGGTTTGCATCAGCCTGCTGTCTTTGACCCTTCCCCAGAAACATGCCGAAAGCTGGAACGTTCGACGCACTGCCCTACTGCCCATCGCTGCAATTAGCAGTTTATTAAAACTTGAAAAGTGCTGAAGCAAAGCGGGCTGATGCAGGCCGTCAGCAAAATCCCAGCACGTGCAGTGTTTAGAAATGTGATGAGTCTAAACCAAATAGTGGCTTTTGGAGTCAAGTATTTCTAATTACCTGTGGAGGCAGCTCATGCCAATGGCTAATTTCCCACCTCTACAACCAAATCTGTCAGGGTGGGCAGGTTGCCAAAGGGGACTGGCGACAATTTTCCTCGGTCACGGGGCGGGACCTCCGCACACAGGCCGGAGAGATGCGGTGCCTGTTCTGCTCTCCTTGCCGACATTCAGCTCTTTGTTTGTTTCTTTTTGCTGTTTCGGTGCGTATGCTTTGAGGGCACATCCAGCACATCAGTTATTGCCACTGCTGCGGGTCTGATCTTACAGCCAGTTCCTCCAGTCGTTCTGGGAATTTACGCGGATGCTTAGCAAAACACTTAATGCCCCTAGCAGCAGTTATACATACAGCGAAGGCATGTCATTTCAAACCTCCGTGTTTCAGGGAACTGCCCAGATCAGACTAGTCCTCTTTAAAATCCCGGTCTGGGTGTGAGGTTTCTAGGAGATTCAGCAGCACGTCTGAAAGCTGTGCAAGGTCTCTATCCCTGAGCAGCATGTCCATTGGCTGTGCATCCCCAGATCTCTCTTGCTGCTTGGGTAGGGCAGGAGTTGACTACTTTACACCTGATTCTGAAAGTCTTACTGAGTTGAGGGTACTCACTATGACCTCAATGAGCAGTGGGGAAATTCTGGTTCCAAAGTCTGGATGGGACAAGAACATAGGAATACAGAAATCGCTGGGCTGCATCAGACCAAAGGTTCGCCAAGTCCTGTGTCCTGTCTCTGACAGTGACCAGACCCAGATGTTTGAAAGGAAAGAGTAAAAGCCTTGCAGTAGATGTTGGACAACCTGCCCTCTGTAAATGTCACATCCTGACCCCTAGTAGTTAGAGACCTGAAGGATGAGATTTAATCTCTCTTCCCAAACTCATTATTTTCGCTTTAATTACTCTAAAGTGGATAGTCCTGCTTGAATGTGTATGTCCAAATCTTTGAACCTTGCTGAATTCTTGGCCTCAGTGACAATAACTGATTTCTCAGTTTGGGGGTGGAACTGAAAAATTTAAAAAATCAGTTTGGTTTGAACTGAAACTGATTTTTTTTGTCCGACTTTAAATGATTTTTTTTGTTGGCTTTTCATTGAAAAACATCAGAAAATAACCCGAAACTCAACCTCCCCCGTTTTATTAAATAAAGCTCAATTTTTAAACGAAATTTTGAAATGGCTGAATCAAATCATTTCAACTTTTTCCAGTCTTATTTTTTGATTTGCCAGTTTCGACCCACATTCACTAACCATTGTGGTGACACAAAAATGCCTTTTCCTGCCAATTTACTGTTCACTGGAAAAAAATTGCTCAGCTCTAACCCTGTGGCAGAGAGTTCCAAAGTCCAATCACACATTATGTGAAAAAGTGTTTCCTTTTATCAGCTGGCTGGCTCCGCATGAGGGCCCTGTCAACACTTCAAATTCCTTCAAATGCAGCTCCACACACCAGCCAACAATCCCCTGTCAAATCCATCAATTCTCCACTCCTCCGTCCCCTCCAAATTCCATCAGTTCCTCCACATCAAATCCCGCAGCTCACCCTGCTCTCCGTCCCACAAATCCATCAACCCCCACTGCTCCCTTGCAAATCCCTTAGCTCCCCCGTGAGCTCGCCCTGTACTGCCCTCTTTCTGGCTTCCCCGTTTTCCCTTCCCCTCTCCGTCTGGCTCCAATCTCCTCTCCTGGATTTCCTGCCCCCTTTCTCCAGTATCTCTCCCCCCAAGCTTTGGGAGAGACTGTGGATCTCCTTCCTTCTGCTCCCAAGGTACCGCAAGCCAAGGGGTAGATTCCTTCCCAAAGCTCAGCCTTGCTGGAGGGAAGCAGCCATTTCCCTGCTGTGTCTGCTGCAGGCTTGGTGGCTGTACTGGTGGTAGGGTGGGGGGAGACGGCGCTGGGAACTGCGGCTCTCCTCTCCTGCCCCATACAGGGCTGAGAGTTTGTGTGTGTGTGTGGGGGGAGAGACACTGTTGTCCCCCTGTCTGCAGGCTAGGGGGGAAATGCTCCCCCTCCCAGCTCTCCCATAGTCACCCCCATGCTCATGAGTCAGGATTGCAGGAAAAGGTGCTTGACTGGCAGCCCCGGAGTCTGGAGTCCTCCATGCACACAAGGGATAGAGCACGGGCAGTAGCAGTGAAAGCTTCCATGCCCCACGCGTGTGCCAGACCTCCCAGCTCCTGATCTCGCTGTTGTTCACCACGCCCCAGCCCCCCAGGTCCCTGCTAAGACCTACCAGAGGCTTCCTAAACTTCACTGGAGTGGAGCCCCAGTTTGATGGTCCATTGGACTCACTCTGTTGAACCTTAAGGTCCTGGGGAAGATGGTATCGACGCAGATTTTGTATGTGGACGTGAGGGTCTGGCTGTTGGTCGTAGCCAAGGAAGCAGGTGGGTCAGTGTGGCAGGGGATCCAGGCGTGTGGGGAACTGGGCCAACCAGGCACCGGAGGGGCTCGATACAGAGCAAGCCGTGAGGCTCTGGTTCCATATTTCACTGCAGGTGTCGGGAGCCGGCTGCCCGTCCGAAGAAGCATCACTTGTCAGCTCCCCTTGGAGTAAATGGAAGCAGTTCTGACAAATAACGCTAATGTCTGTATTAGTTTAAACCAGCCTGAGATGATGTCTAGAGCTGTGTGGGCCTTGGAATGTTCCACACCTGCCATTCGTTATCAAGGGGGAGCCAAAGGAAAGGGGAGACCGCACGTATGAACTCCCGGACCAAGCCGTTTTTAACTCCTCCTGACTCCTAATGCGCGGAACAGCTTTACTGCTGTCTTCCTCAGCCTGGCAGCTAAGGGTTGCAAATTGATAGCAAAAGGATTTAAACCGCACTATGACTGCAAATCTCAGTGCAACCTCAGCTACGGAGTTCCTACCTATGCCTCCACAATATTTATTAATATTGGGCATTGAAAATGGGCTAGGTGCTGTGTAATCCAGAATAGAAAGAACCCCCCTGCCCCAAACAGGATCAGATAGACCTGTATATATCTAGGGCAGAATTACATGCTGATGCATGTTGGGTACTAAGCGGGTTTTGAAAATCTGCCCAATATGTAGGTGCCTAGATGGGAGCTGAGATCTTTTGAAAATCTGGCCTTTTGTTTATAGCAGGAGTGGCAGTGCTTGCTCTAATTAAGGCCATATAATGGTTTTAGTTCTAACCACTTTTCCATTGCGTATAACTTCCTGAAACTATTACTTTACAGGCTTATATTCGCCATGCATGGTCATGCATAGATACATAGATGCTTCCATGTAGCTTGTTCTCTAAATGACCTGTATACCCCCATGGAAAACTACATTACCCATTTAGAAGATAAAGAAAAAAAATCAAGACTATTACGTTTTTTTTCCTATGTTCTAATAATGATAAATAATAATAATATCAGCGTCAGATAAGAACGCTGCCTAGTGATTATTGACTGACTGGGGTTTTTCAGCTGTGACTCAGGCCATCAAGTCTTCCAAGCCTGTCATGGCTTTCTAGAAAATGGCTTTCGTCGTGGTCCTTATTGGCTGAATAAACACCCCAACGTATGCTGAGTGCGGATGTCCACCTGGTGACGAATGCACTGCAGATACACATGCCATTCTCCCTCTGGTGCACTGGTAGCTTGCTGGCAATGGAGTGGAGGAGAAGTGTCCCGTGATGGGTCTTTAATTGCCCAGGACTGCTGACCTTGCAGTCTTTATGGGCTGGGCTGGTAAATCAGTGTTACTCCATTGACATCAATGAAGCTGGTTTACACCCGCTCTGTAACTGGCCCATGGCTTTTTTGTGTGCTCTCAGGACTGTTTTACTAGCAAACGCAGTGTTCCATCTGCAGCAGTAAGGGGTCATAGGGACACAGGCATTGCCAGCATGGATCAGACCCAAAGCCCATCTAGTCAAGCGTCCTGTCTCTGACAGTGGCCCACAGCAGAAGCTTCAGAGGAAGGCGTAAGAACCCCACAGTAGCAGATGTGGGATAATCTCCCCCTGCCCATAGTCCCCATCCTGGTCTCTATTAGTCAGAAATCTGCTGAAGCCCAGAAGGATGAGGTTTAATATCCCTCCCTGAATTTGCTGTCATCAATTGCTCTGGATATTCTTGACAGCCGTACCAGAGAATGGGACTCAGCACTCTTGTTTCTATCCCCACCTGGGCTGTTGGCTCTGTTTGACCTGAGCCAAATTGCATACAGCCACATTTCCGGAAGAGGCCCTTCTGCTTTTGGGAGTCTCACTTTCCAGGTGCTCAGATCAAGCCTCTCTGGGACTAATTTTCAGAGACACGAGCACAAACCCACAAAGCCAGCTGAAATCAACAGAAGATGCAAGCGCTCAGCACCTTGGGAGGAAAAATGGTGGCACTAGCATGCAGTTTGCTGCCATCTCATTGCTCACTCTGCAGCTCTGTGCTACCCCTTCCCCCACCGTCTTGTCTATTTAGATTGTAAGCTCTGTGGGGGTGAGGGCCATCTACTGCTCTGCGTGTGTGCAGTACCTAACCCAATGGGCCCTCGGTTGGCCCTGAGGCACGACTCTAATAAACATGATTAACAACAATAATGATTTGAGCTGGGCCAGTGATCAACTTTGAAAAAGTGGCTTTAATTTCTTTCTGCTTCTTCTTTAGCTTCACTGCATCAGCCTTCCCAGCTGCGAAGCAGGGATAACAATCCCTACAACTTCCCCAGTCTGGATCAGCCGTGATTAGTGTTCATGCAGCACGTTAAACTTTTTACACTGGGACAGAGCCTGACTTTCAGACCTCCAGCTGACAAAGCAAGATTTTGGCTGGAGTCAGGACTTCAGTGATGACCCTTAATCTTAAAGCTTCCTATCCCTGATTATGAGAAATTTAGAGATCCCAAGGTCAGAAGGGACCATTGTGATCATCTAGTCTGACCTCCTGCACAACACAGGCCACAGAACGGCACCAGAATATTTCCTGTTTGAACAAGAGCAGATCTTTTAGAAAAAAAAACATCCAATCCTAATGTAAAAATTGCTAGTGATGGCGAATCCACTATAGCCCTTGGTGAGTTGTTCCCAAGATACAAAGGGGTGAATGAATTCAACTCAAGATGCCCTTGTATGTCTGGTAATTATCTAGGAATCCTCAAACAAGCAGTTTTAAATAACACCGAAGCAGCTGAACATCTTTTCTCCCTTAAATACTAGGGGTGAAAATCCTGCAGTCAACGCAATCAATGGCCAATCCTCCATTGACTTCAATTGGGCCTGGATTTCACTGCAGATGGGGGGCGTGTCTCTGAGTTGGTGGGTCTGGGGAGTTTGTAGCATGATTAGCAGTGGGAGAACCCAGCACTCCTTTGAGGACTTGTCCTCCCAGAGGAGACGCTATCCTTGCTGGCTTGCTGACCACACAGGAAGCTATTCAGGGTGAGCCTGCAGCTCTTCAGTTATCCCCGGAGTAGAGCGCCGGGCAGTGCTAGGCCAACAATGGGTGCTCAGGTTTTACTGGCATGCCCGCAGAGCAAGAGGAAGCACAGAGCTCCGACGACGTTGGGAATGTGAATGGTTCCTCTGGAAGCCAAAATGTGGGACAGCCTGTCTGGAACATAGTTAACTTGCAGGCTGAGCTGCCAATGGAGGTTGGCAAATTCCCAGGCTGCTCCCAGGTCTTTTCTGTGTGGAGGTTCCCAGCATTTCTCCAACCAGGTTGGCAGGGCCCTGCTTCCTGATTGGACTGCTGCTCCTGCCTGCAGTCCATAGGCCTGGCTGAGCTAGAGATCCCATCGAAAGAGCTGTTCCTCAAATGCCACCACGCCAGCTTGTGAAATCTCCTACTGCCCTCAGGGGTCTGTTACCCAGGAACAGGCAGAGGGATTTTCTTTGTTCATGTGGTTCACTCCACTTCTCTGTGTCCCTGGCTGGAAGATGCCCCCTGTATGGAGCCACACAGCAGGAAGGTGATGGCTACTGCCCGTTGACACACTGCACGAGGTTTCAGGGTTTGAAAGCCAGACTCGGCAGGGGAGTAATAGAATCATAGGACCGGAAGGGACCTCGAGAGATTATCTGGCCCAGTCCCCTGCACTCATGGCAGAACTAAGTATTATAGTCAGCCATCCCCAGACAAGAGGTGGAGGAGGGAGAAAGGTATTTCTTAGTCTTAAATTACATCTGCTCTGAGGCTGAGAGAGAGAGAAAAAGAGACAGCCACTGTGCTAGCTACCTGAGTGCAGAGGTGGCCAGATGGCCATATGACTCCCCACTGTTAAAAGCCTAGAGATTTCACGCTCGCCTAGGACAGCACAACCAAGAGAAACAGCCAGTGCTTCAATCCCCAACTTTGGGGAACTAAATCACATCACGATGGGCCCCATCATTGCCCCCATCATCTGGTCTGGATTTATTGCACTGTCCAGAGTCCAGGGTTAAGGCATCAGTTTGTAGCTTTGAAGCATCAGCCCCCTAGAGGCTTAGCCATGGCTTTCCAGGCACTGGAAGGAGTGATCGCAATGTTAAACACGTAGATGATTTATAAAGTGCTACCTGCCAGCGAGAGGTTAACTGCAGTTTTGGCCTCTGCTTAACCCAGATGGCGTTCATAATGTGACTCAATTCTGCTTCTATTAGGGCTACTTTATGAAGATCTTCTGTGGGCAAGAGAACGTGCAAGTGCTGAGTGCACCATGGAAACCAGCGCTTGCAGCTTCTTGCCCTGGTCACTCAGACTTGATTGGGCCAGTTATATAAACCAACCACCTTGTCTTCTGCTAAAGCTGTGGGGTTCTCCCCATGTTTTCTTTAAAGTGGATTCATTTTCCTGTAGCCTGGTTGCTACGGGATAGGATGGGCACATAAACCAATGGAGTTATGAGGTCTGGATGCTGGAGTGGTGTGGACTTTCTAGTATGGCTTCATAGGCCTACGCTCACAGCTGTTTCTTGTAACCTAGTGACTCTAGTCTGGGCACCATATAATCCCCCCCACCCAGTTACTGGAGCGCAGAATGCACTGTGTGGACTCTGTACCTGGGAAAGGTGTCATGGTCCAAAAGTGACCCGAGTTACTGCAAAGGGACATCCCAATCCATCTACCCTGGTAAAGGTGTCATGGTCCAAAAGTGACCCGAGTTACTGCAAAGGGACATCCCAATCCATCTACTAGCTACTCCCCCACAAGGAGGAGGATTTATAGGCTGGAGACAGGAGAATGGAGGGCAGAGGGGAAATGGGGATTTCCCTGGAGGGCCTGATCAGAGGAATCCTCAGGACCACTTGGAGGATGGTGAGAGAGAACCTGTGCTTCAAAGGTTGCACCATGCTTTGTTGACGTTTTGCAGTGCATGCATCCCACTCTTCACACTGCTCCAGAAGAACTCGTGGGAAAGCAGCCAGAGGTGACTGAGCATGGTGAGATGTCAGTGGCCAAGGGAGCATTGAAGCGGGACCAGGAGGAGCAGAAGAGCATTGGAGATACCTGGGAATTTAGCCAGGTGGGCTAGAGGAATGCATATGTACCCCACATACACACTAGCAGAAGGAAAGGGCTAGGAGAGCAGCCAGAAGGATTGGTGAAGCACAAGAGCAGGATCAGGAGGTCCAATATCGAGTCAAGTTCAGGGTCTTGGTCCTTATCTTCAAGGTGCTCAATGGCCTGGATCCAGTGTATATTTAAGATTGTCTGAAGTCTGTAGTCAACAATTCTAATCCCATGTCACAGTGGAACTTTCTACAATAAAGGTAAAACTCGTCTGTGCAGAAGACAGCTTTTTGGGGGGTGGTCTGATACTGGCATGATCTCCCATAGGAACGAAGGACTACCACACACCTCAACTCCCTTCATTGCAAGGGCAAGGTGCACTTCTCTGTCCTACCTTTTCTCACAGGTCCAGAGAGCAGCGTGGACATTTATTCAAACAAATATGTAAATAACCCCCTACCAAAATAACAAACTCTATGGCACACACAATCCTCCCCCGGGAAGGCGATGAGAGAAAGAATGAACCGTATGTGACAGATGTTAATGCACAGCTGGAGCTCAGATACTCCGGTGATGAGGGCAGTATAAGAACCCATATAGAATAGAATAGCCCCCAATTCACCACCACTGTCTACCCCCACCCCTTTTATTATTGTATTATTCAACTAAAGCAGTCACTGTTGTAGGGACAGTTGCATCGTGGGCATGTTGCTAGAGGACTGCTTATATATCAGTACAGATACTACTGCATCTACACAGGCGTTGTGTTGGTAAAACTACACTGGCAGAGGGCTTGTGCCACTTGGGGAACTGGTTGAACTTCGCTGGCAAAAGTTGAGGCTTTTGTTGGATGGACTCAAAATTGAGTACGGATGACACTAGTATATATTTCAGATGTCCTATGTTTGTGGATCTCTGTTCCACAGCTGAGATGGATGTTTGCCTACAACACCTGTTTCACGAAGGGATAATTTCTTACATAGACAGACAGCAGGGTCTCCTGGACTCTTCAGGGGATCAGAGCAGTTATATAGGAGCCAGAGGACAGTTTAACCCTGTGAACCCTGCATTCTCATTGAGGTCAATAGGAACAACTTGCAGGACTGGGCCATAACTAAGCTAATCTAGGTGCTGAGTTCCCATAACTCTCCCTGATGTTGGTGCTCCTCCCCATGGAATTGTGGTTTGTTTTATAGTAAGCACCAATCTCCATTGGAGCTCCTGCACTTGGGAGACAGCCCACCCCTCCAAAGAGGTTATGATGGAAATAGACTCTCAGAAGGGATGTGATTTGCCCAAGGTCATGCATTAGGTCAGTGGCAGAGACTGGCAGAGAACCCAGCTCTCCCGAATCCCAGTCCAACGACATGTCCATTTGCCTAGCATGGCCCTCCAGGGCTCACCCCTGATTCAGAATGTAGTGCAGCATGTCCCGGGTGACTGAGATTCTTACCACGCCCGAGCCCCGCTTCATCCAGACGATGGTCAGTGATGGGTTCCCAGTCCAAGCGCAGCTGAACACTGCATCTGACCCCAGGTCGACAAGGAGAGACTGCGGTTCTGTTGCCATCCTGGGACCAACTGTGCATAGGAGACAAGCAGAGAAGGTGAATGTGTGGAGAAATAGAAACAGATCCACCAGCTAGCACTATCCCCAGCCTGATCAGTGGTTCAACCAATCAGAAGCTCCTGGGCCAAGAGGGCTCTCAGGATGATGCAGGCCCCTGAGCTTCCATCATCTCCCTGCGCCTTGAAGCATGCTCTGTTTTCACAGACTCATGGAAATGTAGGGCTGTAAAGAATCTCAAGAGGTCTCCAGGTCCAGCCCCGTGTGCAGAAGCAGGACCAAGTAAACCTAGACTGGTATGTGCAACCTGTTCTTAAACACCTCCAATGATGAGGATTCCACAACCTCCCTTGGAAGCCTGTCCCAGAGCTTAACTACAGTTATAATTATGAAGTTTTCCCTCGTTTCTAACCTAGATCTCCCTTGCTGCCCCTTACTTCTTTTCCTACCTTCAGCAGACCTGAAGAACTACTGATCACTGTCCTCTTTATAACAGCACTTCGCATAGCTGAAGACTGTTATCAAGTCCCCCCTCAATCATGTTTTCTTCTGACTAAACATGCCCAGATTTCTTAACCTTTCCTCCTAGGTCAGGTTTTCAAAATCTTTGATAATTTTTCTTGCTCTCCTCTGGACTTTCTCCAATTTATCCATGTCTTACTTAAAGTGTGACTCCCAGAACTGGACCCAATATTCCAGCAGAGGCCTCGCCAGTGCTGAGCAGAGGATGACAATTACCTCCTGTGTCTTACATACGACACTCCTGCTAATATACCCCAGAATGATATTAGCCTTTTTTGCAACTGTACCACATTGCTGACCGATATTCAATTTATGATCCATTGTAACCCCCGGATCCTTTCCAGCAGTATGACCACCTAGCTAGTTATTCCTCATTTTGTAGCTGTGCATTTGATTTTTCCTTCCTAAGTGAAGCACTTTGGGGTTGGGGTTGCCTGTCTTTACTGAATTTCATCTTGTTGATTTCAGACCAATTCTCCAATTTGTCAGGGTCGTTTTGAATTCTGATCCTGTTCTCCAAAGTGCTTGCACCTTCTCCCAGCTTGGCATCATCTGCAAATTTTATAAACATACTCTCCACTCCATTAGCCAAGTCATTTATGAAAATATTGAATAGCACCAGACCCAAGACTGATCCCGGTGGGACCTGACTAGATTCATACTGCCAGTTTGACAGCATAACTATTCTTTGAGTACAATCTTTCAACCAGTTTTGTATCCACATTATTGTAATTTCATCTAGACCACATTTCCCTAGTTTGCTTATGAGAATACCATGTGGTACTGTATCAGAAGCTTTACGAAAATGAAGATATATCATGTCTACAGCTTCCCTGCTATTCACTAGGCCAATAACCCTGTCAAAGAATGAAGTTAGGTTAGTTTGGCATGATTTGATCTTGACAAATCCATGCCGGCTATTCTTTATAAACCCCTCAAGGTGATTACAAACTCATCGTTAGTAGTTTTTCTTAGGCTATGTCTACACTAGAGACCTTATCGATGCAGCTGCACCGCTGCCAGATCGCTCGTGTAGCCGCTCTGTGCTGACGGGAGAGAGCTCTTCCGTCAACACGATTAAACCATCCCCAAAGAGAAGCATTCCCGCTGACATAGCACTGTGCACACTACTACGTATGCCAGCGAAACCTGTGTTGCTCCGGGGTGTGTTTTTTCACACCCCTGAGTGATGGAGGTTTTATCAATATGAGTGGTAGTGCAGACATGGGCTAAGTAGCTTTCCAGGTATCAAAGTTAAGCTGATTGGGCTCTAATTCTCTGAGTCCGATTTGTTCCCCTTCTGAAAGACAGGTACTACTTCTGCTCTTCTTCAGTCTCCTGGGACATCATACATCCTCCATGAGTTCTCAAAGATAATTGCTAACGGTTCCAAGATTGCTTCAACTAATTCCTTAGGTACCCTAGGATGAATTTCGCCAGGCCCTGTTGACTTGGATACATCTAACTTGTCTAAATATTCTTTAACCTGTTCCTTCCCTATTTTGGCTTGCATTCCTTCCCCCCTTATTAACATTAATTGTGTTGAATATCTCGTCACCATTAACCCTTAGAGTGAAGACTCAAACAAAACAAGCATTAAACACCTCAGCCTTTTTCATGTCATCAGTTATTAGCTAAGTAATTAGCTTCCCTGCTAAGTAGTCGTTATCTTTCATTTGCTCCCATTATATTTAAAGAACCTCTTCTTATTGCCCTTCATGTCCCTTGCTAGGTGTAACTCATTTTGTGCCTTAACCTTTCTGATTTTGTCCCCACGTGCTCGTGCTATTCTTTTGTATTCTGCATTAGCAAATTTGTCCATGTTTCCACTTTTTGTGTGATTCCTTTTTGATTGTCAGGCCACTAAAGAGTTCCTGATGCAGACATATTGGCCCCTTCCTAGTCTTCCTAGTGTTCTTTTGCACTGGCATAGTTTTCCGCTGTGTCTTTAACACGGTCACCTCGAGGAACTCTCCTGAATTTCTTTTTCCCTTGGGTTTTCTTCCCATGATTTGCTCAAGTTCACAAGGAGCTTTAATCCATCTCTGAATTGTACAGGTTAGCTGCTCAGCTGTGCCTGAACTCTGCTCGGTGCATCTTTAGAGGAGGATGGGTATAGGTGGATTTCTACCACCTTCCCACCCCCGATCTTGGGAGCGACCAGCAGCTGCTGTAACTTGTTGCAAAAAGAGTCCCTAGAGGCTGTTCAACTGGTCCAGGATTGCAGGAACACATCCCCCCGACCCTCCAGTATGCTCCAAGAGGGGCATCAGCAGATCGTGCAAAGTTGGCTGTGCTACCCGGTGTCGTACTGTGTTGCCTACATGGGCAGCAGCCAACCAGCATGATTAATAAATACATCTCTCTGACAAGCCAGGAGAGTCAGGACTAGAAACCTGGTTCTACAGCCCCAGGAAAAGAGACCTCTGCCTGTACCCCATGTAACAGTAGCCACTGGGTCCATTCAATTAGAGGTAAGAAAATAATCTGCACAGTCAACAATTCAGCACAGTGTTAACAAAACCCTTAATAGCTAAATCACGAAGGAAGCCCCGTTTTCTCTGACTCCAGGCTGCGATTACCAAGGCCATCTAGCAGATTGGGATTTCCAATTCACATTATTTTTAGGCAACTTTGAAACTCCCAAAACTGGTTGCAAAATTAACCAATGTGGGGGTGCGCTTTGGAGCGGATTTTAAGCTGTTCCTTTGGGGCTAGTCTCTGTTCCTGAGGATGCAGAAGCAGAGAAGAACTTACAGTAGACATCCACCGTCCTGCTGATGTTGGTACTGCCCAAAGCATTGGTCACCTCACAGGATACTGGCTCAAAGAAGAAGGTGTGGTCCACAATGGTCTCATAGGAGTCACCCGATGCTTCCTTTATAACTTGACCTTTTTTTGCCCATCTGTAGAATAAAAAAATAGCAGGGCTGTCTTATTCTGGCAGATCTCATAGAGACACCAGGTGGGTGAGGTCAGCGATCTTTTATTGGACCAACTTCTGGTGGGGAGAGAGACAAGCTTTGGAGCTGCACAGAGCTCTTCTTCAGGTCTCCTGAGTTCTGTGTAGCTCATAAGCTTGTCTCTTGCACCAACCGAAGCTGGTCCAATAAAAGACCTTACCTCACCCACCTTGTCTCTCATATTAGAGACCAACATGGCTACAACAACACTGCAAACAACAATGAAAAACCTCACAAAGTATCAGTTCCTCTACCCCCAGTCATGTCTTCTGCTAAATAAGAAGAGCTGACCTTTATAGGCCATTTTTCATGTCACAAGATCCCAAAAGCCGGTACAAGAGCATGCTTCTCTCAGCACTTAAATGCAACTGTCCCAAAGACTGAAGCAGCTGTTGCATTATGCATCAATTTAGGAGAGGAAGGTGAGAAGAATTTGGTATCCAGTTTAAATGGCTGGAGGGATTTTAGGTAGCAGAAAGGGCCATGCTTTCTGTGGTGAAAGCCAGAGGAATGACACCAGAGATGGAACGGGGATTCTAATTTCCTGAGTCAGGATATCAGGGTTAACACACATAAAGGTCCACAGAATCTTGAATGCTCACAAGTAGTCAGGACATTGAATCCTTCAAGCTTAAATACAACCAATATTTTAGCAGTAAATGTTGGTGAACATATTGTTCACCGCACGCACCCAGACCGACGGAGAAATATTTCCATCGATAATAATCGAAATGTACAGACAGGCAAAGTAAGAAACATGCTGAGTGAGAACCTATTTGAGTTGGTTTTAAGGATATTTACTTTGCATGTTTTCACGTGACGTTGACAGTTGTGTTTTAATGGCCATAGAGATTTAACTTTTTGAATCTCAACATCTATTGTCGTTAAATAATTAGTCTGACCCCTCTATCGTTTGACTTCTCATAATTCTCCGCAGCTATGGACATTTAAATGGACAGAAATGAAGAAAGATGCTTAAAGATAAACATTGACGTCACCCATCGAAATGATAAACAATGAAAATGGAATCTGCCGAGCCTCATTATATTTTACATCTGGGAGGGGGCACCCCCCGAGACCCCATTGTCCCCTAGCACCAGGCTGGGGTATTGAATCTGGACTGACAGAGAGGAGTAAGAGATCCCAACCTCCGTTCCCTGCTGAGATGCCAACTCACATCCTGGGATTTCCCTGGAAGTGTCTCGTGCAGTTACTGCTCTGGATAAACCTGTATAGCATGTGAAAGCCAACAGCAGCGACAGACAATCTGCATCTGACTAGCCAAAGGGCTGCTCATTCAGGGCCTAAGCCAAAACCCACTGAAATGGGTGGAAAGACTCCGACTGACTGCAGTGGCCTTGGGATCGCTCTGCTATTGACAAAGCCAGACTGGATTTGGGTACCATACCTGTAATACCAGTGGGGCCCCACAAGGAGTTTTACCACCTGGCTGCCGCTAAGCCTTTACACTCCAGCCACGCCACTGAGTACCACAGCCCCTACGTTTCTGCCAGTGACACCGGGCTGCCAACAGGTGCAATGGAAATCCAGCAGCAATGGATACGGTTGATGGAGAACCCCTCCTCCCAGGCACAGAACAGTCCAAGTCCAACACAGAAGTTCAGGAGTTTCCATCCTCAGCTGAGTCTGTGTCTGTTACCAGGACTGCGGGCTGCAGCAGAGGACAATAGCCCTGGCCTCTGCCTGTTCTCAAAGCATTTCCCGCAGGCAGAAGTGGCCAGCCCACACCTCCCTCCCCGCTCTGGGTTCACGGGGCTCCCCTGCCTTTTCAGCTTTGGAGTTGAGGGCCTGTCTGCAGTAGGGATTTTAGCACCATCATGGTTACAATCCCCACCCACCCCAACATAAATGTGCTGCACTGGTGCAAAGCAGGACTTGCACCACTGCGATTTGCCCAGGTTTCAAACCAGCGCTGTGCACCGAGTCCTAAGATGGTCATGTCTGAGCAAGGATGTAGACTGGTGGGTCGGGAGAAAAATCCAGATCGGTGGCTAGCGACTGCAGACCTTAGCAGTTGGTTGCTTGCTGCTTGTGTCTCACAATACAGAACACCCTTTTGCAGAAGAACATCCTGTGTTTGGACATGATCATACTCAGCATGTAAGGCACCCTAAGGGTTGAGTTCCAAGAACAGCCATTAATCTCTAGCTTTCATCAGCACCACACTGACCCTTCATTCCTTGCCAAAAGGAATGCATCCCAGTCCATCGTCTGCTGTCCCATACTACTGAGCAGCCCATGCATTACTGCCTGCCACGCGTGCTGATTTAAACCATTGCTCTGCGTCCCAGCAAACATCTCGGTGCTCCTTTATTGGGGCAGACTCCTCCGGGGAAGTTTTGCAGTGAGAAACACCTTCTACTTGGATGCAAACGGCTTCAAATTTGCAAACACCGAAGAGTCAGCGGTGGAGAAAGCTGCTAACCAATCTCTGGGGGATAGGACCATCTGTACCACTGGCTCCTGCAAAGTCAGCCTGTAAGGTTCATGCCTCTATTAACTGAATCCACGCTGCGTTAGCTGAACCTTTCTGTCTCCTAAGTTAATTTAAGATAGCAAAGTTTTTAAAGGCACCCAGTACTATGGCATAGAGGCACCAATTAGATTTGTTAGACAAGTGTGTGTGTGTGCGCGTAGCAAGATGTTTCAGTTTGTGTGCTTTTGGCATACTGTAATGCACAAACCATCAGGGCCACAGGTGAAGTGAGTTTGGTGGTCTCAGTTTTGTAATCTCTAGTAAATATTTGCCCATATTGCGGCACCAGAGCAGAGTTGTCAGGTCTGCAGGCATGAGATGCACCCGCATGTTGCAGAGTAGGACCGGGGGCCCTTGAAGAGGTTTGTGCCAGAACTGGAGCAGCAGAGGCTGGTATGCAGGTCAGGAACGCGGTGCATTGGCAGAGCTGGACTGGAATAGTAAGGCATGTGGCACATCAGGAACGCAGTGCATTGGCAGAGCTGGTGGCGGGTGGTGGGGATGTTTGTACAATGCCAATCAATGCGATCAGTCTTTCAATATCAAAAACACTACCCCCCCCCCTTTTTTTTAATCAAAGGGAACTTTATCCCTTTAAGGCAGTTGAAATAACATTACACTGAAAAGCCAAGCTGGCATTTGCTACACTGCAACTTGCAAATTGTCTTTGAGGACAAGCTGTCAACTCAGCACTTGAATTAAGCTGCTGTTTGCCAAACAATGAGCAAGAGTGACCTAATAGGGCACCATCTGGCAACCTGCCACTCGGGGGCTGTTGAGAAAGTGAGTGGGGGAAGGGGGTGGGGGAGCCTGTCAGGGTGTCTGAAACTCCAGCGGCTCGTCAGCGGCAGGGAAAGTAATAAACACCCAACACCAAAAAGTTAAATCAAAGGCAGTGAGAATCCTCCCATGAGTCTCAACTCTCATTATCTCTGGGGGACCCACCTCTCATCCACTCAGACAGGGGAGGGAGAAAAGATGCCTTCTCCCTGTGTCCCAACCCGGGTGCTGGTAAATAGCAGTGCCATGACCAGCCCCACCCTGCTCCAACAGCTGACTGTGCAATCACCTGAGATTCTGCAGCCGCTTCTGTACTAGGAGCCTGTGCTTGGAGCATGGGCAGCTGATCTTCCCTTCCAAGTCCTCTCCCCTTGCACCTCTCTGCTGTCCCCTCCCCCCCACTCCATTCGAGTCCTTCTCTTAGGGGTTGTTGGCTTTGCTTCCTCTCTTTCTTTCTGTCCTCCCAGCCAGGCTGGCCAAAGCTTGTCCCTTCTTCCTCGATGGCATTTCTAGCATCTGCATCTCCCTGTCCCCACGGCTCAGACCCAGACAGCGACATTATAACAACAGCAACAATGGATCGTACAGCAAGTCGAGGGCGGATGGAGAACCGCACTAGGAGCAACCCTGATATTCCAGACCACATCACTGCCATGGCCAGGCGGCTCAGGTAGCTCCCCGCCCCACCTTGCAGGCAGCAATGCACCTTCTGAATACTCACAAGGGGCCAAATCCTGAAGTCCTTTCTCAGGCAGAGCCCCCCATAACTTCTCATGGCAGTGCCCACAGCTCCAGTGGAAGTCAGTGGGAGCTGCAGGGTCTGAGCACCTTGGACAGCCCAGCCCGAGTGGGAATGAAGCGAGAACCTGAGATGAATTGCTGAGTGTTACAGCCCTGGAGGAGCTCCCCTCCACGACGCTCACCTGCTGATCGGACTCAAGTGTTGGGTCCCAGGTGGTCTTGGCTTGCGGGGGCTGGGCAGGCGTTAGGCCCTGTCTGTGGGCCTGCAGGTGCAGGCCCTTTGTCTGACACTCCTCCTGGCAGTAGAGACCCCCTAGGCTCGAAACTAGTGCTGGCTCCCCAGCTGCTGTGGCATGCTCCAACGTTCCAATGAAGCTGGGGACCCTCTGATTTGCTGTTTCCCTCTTTGGGAGCTTTGTGACAGTGTAGGCGAGTAACACACACTCTGGGAAGGAATTTCTAAACGCACACACTTTACACACAGAGAAAGCACGAGAGAGATACAGATCTCTGGAAAAATAACAAAACACCTGCATGTGAGACTCTGCCTCAGTTTCCTCCCTCTTCCTGAAAGCCCTGTGGATCTTAGTGTCTTCCAGAGTCCTGGCCTCTTGTGTGCACCCCTCTCCTCTTGCCCAGTCTTGTTTTCTGGTTCTGTTCAAGCACACACAGATGCCCTCTTGCTTATAAGCACAGTTCTGGTCATGAGTCCCAGTGGCAGACCTCATCCCCCCGCCGTGCTGCAGTCATTTGCACAACCCGCTTAGTTTGGGAGGTAGGGGTGGAGCCAAAAAGAGACATTACCAGTTAATATCCTTCCAAGGAGTCTCCATTGTCCTGAAGGGGCAAGATTCTTCAATTGTTAATGTCTGTCCCATCCAGGGCCACACATCCTGGGGCCTGATCCTGTCCCCTTAACACAAGATGTATGATGCAAGGAGGCAGTGAAAGACAACCACAAGAGCATGAATGTACAGAATTCATACAATCCAGGTGGAATTCACAAGTTCCCATGGACGGATCCCAGAGCATCACATTGGGATTGGGTGTGTCTTGCACTGGCAGCCCGCTCAGCAGGGGGGGGGGGGTCATGTGGCCTTCACTCCTGTGGGGGCTTTTACTGGGTGGGGACTGGAGATGTTTTGGCAGAATTGCTGAAGGAGTGTCCACTGACCACCTGTGCATGGTTAAGTGAACCTCATTGAACCAGGATGGATGACCTTGGAGGTTTCACACACCGTCTGATGACACAAGCATTTTGAAAGAGTTATTAGCAGTACAAACGTGAGCCTATTTGTATGCACTTACTTGCTCTCTTACCTCATTTATCTTCATGCCTCTAACAGATGCTGACTGGCCACTTGAGTTTCTCTGCCCTGCTGGGTTAGGGGTTTTTCAAATCAACTTCCCCCCTCCCTCCTTCACTAATTAATCAAGTGACTTTGCTTTTATTTCTGCGGCTGTGTTTAGGGTGTTAATAAGCAAAGCCCCTCATCTCTTTAGGATGAAATCAGCTCCTTGCTAGATAAGGAAGAAGAATACCAGCCCTTTGCCCTGCTAGAGCTCACCATCTTCCTCAACATCTCAATATGATGGAGAATCGTTAATTAATTAGCACAGGTCACTATTATCTTCAATGCTATACCGCTGGGGAAACTGCAGCGACTTACCAAAGATCATACAGCAAGTCACTGCCAGCGCTGGGAACAGAGCCCACAAGGCCTGACTCCCATTCCCCTGTGGTAACCATAATACTACACCCCCACCTGATACCAGTGAGGGATTCAGAGGAGTCAAAGATCAGGCCTCCCTGCTTCCCACCTCTCCAGTTGTTGCCCTCCTCTCTCTTTTCAAAGCTCTTGGAGCACCCCATCCATTCGTGTTGCCCTGACTCCCTTTCTCCTCTCCTGGATTCTCTGCAACCACAGCTTCTGCTTTGTCCACTCCACTGAGCCTGCTCTTACCAAGGTCACTAAAGTCATCCCCCAGGGTCTCTTTTCCTTCTTCATCCTCCTTGGCCTCTACAACATGTTCAGAACAGCCAGTTACTCCATCCTTCCTGAGTCTCTCCCCCCGGGTGTCTACATCTCTATGCTGGGCTGCCTCTCCAGCTGCTCCTCAGGGGTCGCTGTTCCATGTCCCATTGGACACTGGCTATTTTCTGTGTGTTTGGGGGTGCGGGATGGAGGAGATGGGAGAGGAGGGGGAAACTGCATGACCTCGTATTCACTGATGCACAGTTTGATGGCTAAAGCTGGTGGCAGGTCCTTGAAACCCACCTAGCAGGCTCAGTAATTTTGGAAAATCTGCCACTTATTTTGATGCGAGATGGAGGCTGAGGTCCTCTGCAAATTTACCCTACAGTCTCCTTCTATCCTTCTATCCTGCTATCCTCTTATACTTTCATGCTGCTTTCCTTCCATTATATACTTCTCCTCCCCACCTTCCCTTCAACCTGGGGAAGGGGGTAACAGGTGAAGAGCTGGAAGCCATACAATGAAAAGCCTAACTTAATTCATTCCTCTCCATGCAATTAAGAAGCTGTGGGGGCTGAGTGCCTAACTGTGCAGGAAGTCCCATGTTTGATTATTAAGTTAGATGAAAGCGTTTCATGAGGACTAAGAAACTGGCAGGCATGGAAGTTCATTGCCAGGCTGCACCCTACCTAAAATGCATGTCTGCAAGCCTAGGAAGAAAGGACCCTTGAATCCACCCAACTATTACAGTGTAATTACACTGTAAAGAAAGTGCCAACAGACTCAATCAATGTGGGGAGGTGTACTGAGAGATCTAGCTCTGGCCAAGAAGGGATTAATGGAGTCTTGAAGGTTCAAGCAGTTTTCATAGATGATATCGGATGACGTAAGTGAGTGCACCTGTGGTGAAATCCTAGCCCCACTGAAGTCAATGGAAGTTCTGGTATCCAGGTCTCCCCATGAATACTATGCACAGCTCTGCACGGGAAGAGAGAGCTCAGAGTCCACTTTGCACAAGACTGTGCACTCAGCCCCTCACCTGTTTCTGTCCCCGGCCACTCACTCAGGTGCCAACCAGTGACACCCTCCTCCCCACATAGCATTATCCAAGTCCCAAGCCTTAAAATCAGATTGCACTTGTAGAGTAGAAAAACAGACATAAAGCCACAAGATACATGGCATTTAAAGACAGACACACCTTAGACTCCCCTGCTATAAATACAACAAGGAGGGCCACGAGCTTGAGTTACAGGATACTGACACTACTGGGGTATGGCTGAAGAAGTCCTTTCAGTGAGTCACAGCTCAAGGACCACCTTACAGCTCAGGGTCCCACAAAGATGTCACATGTCCCAAACTGGTTTTCCTCTCAGCCAAAGTTCCTCCACCCCCCACTGATCTGTGTGTGGGGACCCTTACCCATGCAGAGCCTCAGGGAGGTCAGTATGGCTGAGGAATCTATCGATCGGTTTTATACTGCTGCCCATCACTGTAGGGTCTGAGCACCTTTCATGTAAAATCAATAGCAACAGTCCCTAGTGGACTCATTTCCTGGTGTGGTCCTGAAGCTACACGAGAGCTTATTCAGAGAGAGCATTTCTGACCCAGATGTAAACAGGAGACATAGGAATTCTCACAAGCATGGTGGTTCTTGAGACTAAGCAAGTCCAGACAAATTCAGATAAGAATCTGATCTATAGGACACTTGCCTGAACAAAAGTGAGGTTTTTCCAACTCTGATCTTCTGCCCCCACATTCATTTTGGGCTCCTCGTGTCACCAATACAACTCTATTACTTGTAACTCTTCTGCATGCTTAGCAGTGTCCCTTGTGGAGCTGTCAGAATAACTCTTCACTTGTCTGCTGGATGCTGTCTCTTTCTTGCTATAATTACTGGTTCATCATTGTCCATAAAGGAGAACATCTGCTGGCACTCCCACTGCAGCTGTCTTCTGAGGGCTTTTCTTCCTCCAGCGACTGCTCCAGGAGAGGCTGGTATATATTTGTGATGTCTTCTCTGATTGTAATTCACCAAGGCTTTGTGTAGCTCTCTGTGTTCAGTTGACATAAGTCCTCATTTCCCCCCCATTTATCCTGTTGTTCAAAAACCCCAAATCCTCACCATAGCAGAAATCACCCACACCCACCCACCCACAATACCAGTATTGGCAAACTGGAAATATTTTGCAGTTTTGCCTTAAATATTTCTGTTCTATTCAGGTACCTTTAGGGCCCTCATCACCAGACCATCTCACAATCATTAATGGATTTTTAACCAGATGAAATTCAATGATGATAAATGCAAAGTAATGCCCATTAGAAAACAATCCCAACTATACATATAAAATGATGGGGTCTAAATTAGCTGTTACCACTCAAGAAAGAAATCTTGGCGTCATTGTGGATAGTTCTTTGAAAACATCCACTCCATGTGCAGCGGCAGTCAAAAAAGCTCACAGAATGTTGGGAATCATTAGGAAAGGGATAGGTAATAAGATAGAGGTAATATGATATTTTCTATATAAATCCATGGTATGCCCACATCTTGAATACTGTGTGCAGATGTGGTCACCCCATCTTAAAAAAAAAAGATATATTGGAATTAGAAAAAGTGGAGAAAAGGGCAAAAATTATTAGAGGTATGGAATGGCTTCCATATGAGAAGAGATTAATAAGGCTTGGACTTTTCATCTTGGAAAAGAGATGACTAAGGGGGGATATGATAGAGGTCTATAAATTTATGACTGGTGTGGAGAATGTAAATAAGGAAGTGTTATTTACTCCTTCTCATAACACAAGAATTAGGGGTCACCAAATAAAATTAATAGGCAGAGGTTTAAATCAAACCAAAGGAAGTATTTCTTCACACCACACACAGTCAACCTGTGGAACTCTTTGCCAGAGGATGTTGTGAAGGCCAAGACTATAACTGGGTTCAAAAAAGAACTAGAGAAGTTCCTTGAGAATAGGTCCATCAGTGGCTATTAGCCTGGATGGGCAGGGATGCAAAACCATGCTCTGAAGTGTCCCTAGCCTTTGTTTGCCAGAAGCTGGGAATGGGCGACAGGAGATCGATCACTTGATTACCTGTTCTGTTCATTGTCTCTGAAGCACCTGGTGTTGGCCTCTGTCAGAAGACAAAAATACTCTGCTAGATGGACCATTGGTCTGACCCAGTATGACCGTTCTTATGTTCTAATGTCACCTCTGTGAGGGAGTGAAACATTATCCTGATTTAATAGGTGCAGACTAAGGTACTGAGTAAATTAAGTCATAAGACTTAATTTGCAATGGGATATGGGAGCTAAATGGAAAAAGTGGGGTAAAGCTGGGTGCTTTGGAACCAGGCAGATGTCTGCATATTGGAGGGGTCTGAATGTGTGAGGTGTGAATGAATTTGGTGAGCTCCACATTACAAAGGAAGAGACCCAACTTCGTACCCCCAAGACATGATGAGAGGTGTAAGGGAGTGCAGCTGCTAACTAGGAATCCAACAGGACCATAAAGCTACACAATATCTTCTCAGGCAGGCAGGCAACCTTCTAAAATGGTGCAGATGCTGCTCCAGCCCATTGCTTGAATGCTCCTCGGTGCCTAGGCTTGCAGGTTGTGGGCATGGACAGTTCACCTGACTGACCGGTGGTCCAACCTTTGGCAGTGGTGTGAGCAGTATGCTAGTGTAACCCACACACTTCCTGGGTGTGGTGCTCTGTCCCATCTAGTGGCACTGAGACCACTTAGAGAGAGATTAATGAGTCTGCTACAGCCTTAGCTAACGGCCATGCGGCTTTTAGCTCATGCGGTAGAGGCTCATGCACTAAGCTGCAGAGGCCCCAGATTTGATCCCATCCGTTGACAACCGGGGTTTTTTCAATGTTGCACTAGCTTTGGGGCATCTCTGCAGGCCACATACAGATATATGTGCTCTTCAAAATGGCATCCTCCATACAGCGTGATCTCCAACATATAGCGTTCAGGGGCCGGATAGAATCGTCTCACAGGTTGGCTCCAACCCACAGGCGCCAGTTGGACCACCCATTAATAAAGCAATTTTATAATCTACCACTGAAATGCAGCCTCCTCTGGGGTGTAACCAAGCTGTTCCTGAACAGCAAAAGAAACACAGGATGAGAGACATATATAATAGATACTGCAGAGGCTGGCAGAAAATGATAGTTCAAGATGGAGTTTGTCCAGGACACCAGAGTTCATACCCCGTCTCCTGGGAAAAATAAAATGGGTCCCTAGTGCACACAAGAAGTACGGCTCTTGGTCTGATGAGAATAAAACCCCACAATGGATGGCCCTCCAATAACCCATGCTATCTTGCTAGGGCCCCCCAACACCCACTACTGAATCACCAGTCTGTTACTTTAGACTGGCTTCCCCCATCCAGTTACTGGAGCCTGTCTGTCCTTCTAAGCTTGGGGGTTCAGCAGGAGGCTATGTACACAGTTATTTTACATTTTTGTGAATAATGGTTTATTTATATCTAGTTTTGAGGCTACAAGACTAAGAGCCAAAGCCCAAATCCTGAGAACTCAAGAGACACAGACTGTGAGCAATGTATTTCCATCATGAAAAGCAAGAAGCTGGGGTGTGATATGATGCAGGGCCTCTCTGTTGAGTGATCTCCCAGGGGTCATATGGCTGACAGACTGGACTAGACTCCGGATAGTGCTACAGCAGGGCAGAAATTGTTACAAAAACGTGGCCATCATTCCATTCAAGATGGAAAACTTCAGCAAGGTATTCAAGAAACCCTATCTCATAGCCCCATCTCGTGGTGGGGTTTCGTGTGGGTAAGGGCCAGAATGCACTGATGGAGGTGAGAGAGATTACACGAGTCCGATCCACACATAAAACTAGAGAGATAAGAGTGCTTCTGAAGAGCACCGAACCTTGTTGCTACTGCACCTGGAATATTGCTCAGTTTCAGAAGGATGTAGAAAAAAGAGCAGCCAAAATGACACACAGATTAGAGGCTAAATCATATGAGAAGAGACTAAGGGACGTAAATTTATATAGTCTAGAAAAGACCCTGGGCAACACGATCGCAATCTATAAATACCTTCAATGTAAAACTATAAATGAAAGGAGGGAATGGTCCATAATCTCAGAAGATGGTAGGACAAGGAGTATTGGCCTGACACCAAGGGAGGATATAATGAAGCTGGCTAGATATTAGGCAGAAGTTCTTAACTGCAAGAGCAATTGTGACAGTGGAATAGACTCCCAAGGGAGATGGCCGAGGCACCATCGCTGCAGACGTTCACTAGCAGGTTAGAGGAGATGCTCGCATGAATGATGGAAGGAGATAGTCTTGCAGAAAAGCAGGGAGTTGGGTTGGAGGGCTCAGACAACTTTTTCTGACCCAGATTAGGTAGGTAGGTAGGGGAAAGGAAAGACCTGAAGTTACAGATTCGTTCCCTCTTCTGCTCTGGAGGATGTAACCAGCAGCAGCACATGAGGGATAAGGGGGAAAGAATTTGCCCTCAGACAAAATATTTCTGAAGAGGGAACAACTGATCAAAAATCAGGTGATGCACATGCAGGTATAGTTCCATATAAGGCTGCAAGATTGGAGGCCTTTCTGGAAGATGCTTTAGTCAAACAAGTTATTGGGCTCAATACAGAGGTAACTGGGTGAAATGCTCTGGTCTGTGGTATGCTGGAGGACAGACTAGATGATCTAATGGCATTTTTGAATCTGTTGGTAACCACTGATGTGAGGGGCTACAAGGGCTTTGCAAAGAACTAAACCAGTTCCCAAGAGGTGGCTGACTCACCTGAGTAGCATCCTCCTCTCAGGAAATCTGTTCATGCAAAGCAGACTGAATAAAGGTGACGAAGGGAGCAGGTTTGGTAACCACAAAGGACTCTGAACAAAACTTAAACTAAACCCAAACATCATCTCAGCCGCACTTTATGTTTTATCATTTATAATAGTTAATAAAAGGTGAATAAATCACTGATAGGTGTTATAAGCATGTTACAGGCATGACTAGTCTGTGTCAAAGATGACTATGAGCACATCAGTAGAAGGTGTTATAGGTGCCTACGAGCCATGGGTATAAACGACCGGTTGGACCTTTTAATAATCTATAGCAGCTGACTAACCATTTATTAACATATATTAATAATGTATTCATCATTTATAAACTATTTATAAATGGAACCTTAATGGAAAGTGTGACCGTAATTTTTTAGGAAATTCAAAACAATTTGACCAAATTTTTCACGCACTTTTACACACCGGGATTCTGGGTTTTCAGACCCAGAGGTTTTGAACATGCCTCTAAAGCAGACCAACATCTTTATCTGAAGCAGACCTGAACTCCAGATCTTTCACAGATCATCTGTTACTAATAATATGCCATTCAGGAGCAGGATCTCCCACAGTATTCTTGACAGCAAGTTAAAGAAGCATGGGCCGGATGAATGGACTATAAGGTGGATAGAAAGCTGGCTAGATGGTCGGGCTCAACAGGTAGTGATCAATGGCTCCATGTCTAGTTGGCAGCCGGTATCAAGCGGAGGGCCCCAGGGGTTGGTCCTGGGGCCGGTTTTATTCAACATCTTCATTAATGATCTGGAGGATGGCGTGGACTGCACCCTCAGCAAGTTTGCAGATGACACTAAACTGGGAGGAGTGGTAGATACGCTGGAGGGTAGGGACAGGATACAGAGGGACCTAGACAAATTAAAGGATTGGGCCAAAAGAAACCTGATGAGGTTCAACAAGGACAAGTGCAGAGTCCTGCACTTAGGATAGAAGAATCCCTGTTACAGACTAGGGACCGAATGGCTAGGAAGCAGTTCTGCAGAAAAGGACCTAGGGGTTACAGTGGACAAGAAGCTGGATATGAGTCAACAGTGTGCCCTTGTTGCCAAGAAGGCTAACGGCATTTTGGGCTGTATAAGTAGGGACATTGCCAGCAGATCGAGGGACAAGATCGTTCCCCTCTATTCAACACTGGTGAGGCCTCATCTAGAGTACTGTGTCCAGTTTTGGGCCCCACACTACAAGAAGGATGTGGAAAAATTGGAAAGAGTCCAGCAGAGAGCAACAAAAATGATTAGGGGACTGGAGCACATGACTTATGTGGAGAGGCTGAGGGAACTGAGATTGTTTAGTCTGCTGAAGAGAAGAATGAGGGGGGATTTGATAGCTGCTTTCAACTACCTGAAAGGGGTTCCAAAGAGAATGGATCTAGACTGTTCTCAGTGGTGGCAGATGACAGAACAAGGAGTAATGGTCTCAAGTTGCAGTTGGGGAGGTTTAGGCTGGATATTAGGGAAAACTTTTTCACTAGGAGGGTGGTGAAGCACTGGAATGGGTTACCTAGGGAGGTGGTGGAATCTCCTTCCTTAGAGGTTTTTAAAGTCAGGCTTGACAAAATCCTGGCTGGGATGATTTAGTTGGGAATTGGTCCTGCTTTGAGCAGGGGGTTGGACTAGATGACCTCCTGAGGTCCCTTCCAACCCTAATATTCTATGATTATATGACTGGGCATGGAAGGTGTAGGGGCGTGGACTCACCCCTGCAGCACCTCCTGCTGGTGACTTCCAGGAATTAGCTCGTTCCAGCTCCAGAGCGCCCTCTGCAGGCCGGTGATCCACCTGTCCTCTGGCCCCTGTGTCCCTCCCTGGACCCTGGTGCTCTTTTACCTGGGGTGCTGCCCCCTAGCAGTAACCCCTCAGTCTTAGGGTCTCCCCTCCCCGGTGAACCCCCACCCACTATTCCCACCTCACCTCAGTATAAGGCGACTGCCAGTCATCGTCTAGCCCCACGCCCTGGGGCAGACTGCAGTATCAGCCTACTCATCACTGGCAAGGAGAGTTTGGACCTGCTGCCTTGGCCTACCTCTGGGCTGCCCTCTGCAACCCCTAGTACCCGTTGGCCTTCTGCTAGGCCGCAGCCTGAGGCTTTCCAGGCTGGAGCTCCCCAGCTCCTCAGCCTTTCCCCAACCCTGCTCCACTCAGGTACTCTGTCTCTAGCTCCCTGCAGCCAGGCCCCTCTCTCTCTGAATGCAGAGAGAGACTGAGTCCTTGCTCCTGGCTCCCAGCCTTTATAGGGCCAGCTGGGCCCTGGTTGGGGCATGGCCCAGCTGTGGCTGCTTCCCCATTCAGCCCAGCATTCAGAGCTGCAGTCCTCTTTAAGGGCTGATTTCAAGCCCTTCAGGGCAAGAGCGGGTGACCACCCCGCTACAGAAGGATATGGACGATCTCTGAAAAACAGGCTGTATCTGGAAGGTAGAAACACGGGCAGAGCTAAACGAACAGAATGTATTTCTGTGTCATGATGCAAAACGTGACACCAGCTAATGTTTACACATTTTGGGAGCAGTGATTAATTTAGCATTAGTTTTCACATTTCCCCCCAAATTCACAGTCATTTCCATGATGTTTTCCAAGTTCCGAAGAAATTTCATAAAACCGCACACACATTTTGCCTTTTTGTTAAGAGACAATGAGGCTGATCGAGAGTCCAACAAACCGAAATTGATTTTAGTGGGCTTTGGGTTAGGCCCTGTGTAAATGTATGCCTCACTTCCATACTTGCCAATGAAAACGGCTTTTTGCTGTTGCAAAAAAGGGGGTCATTAGGTAAGATGACAGTGTGGTTTTAACCTGAGTGAAAGAAACCCACCTCTCATCTCTGGTGAAAATGGCCAAGGCAAGGGTAGGAAGAACAGCCTAGTGGGTCAATTACGTCATTTGCTCAGGGTCCCGCAGAAAGTCTCCAATCGAACCCAATTCACTAGATGTGCATTTCCCTCCCCCTCCAGGTTGAATTTCATTTTGTTATTTTCCTGTCCACATTTCTAACCTCTTTCAGCCCCTCTGCAGTTATTTTCTCTGTCCTCCCTGTGGCATGCAGCATCTCCCAATTCAGTATCTTCTGCAAATTTAATTGGCCCGCATGATGGAGGAAAACAAGTTCCAAGCAGGAAACAGATTTTCAGTTCCAAGCTTCAAAGGGGTTATTACAGACAGCAAGGAGAAAACAATGATTAAAAAAATATGAAAAATACCTTTGCTGGGTCCTTTTAAGTATTAAACACTTATAAATAAGGAGAAAAAAGAACTACAAGCAGATATTCTCCAGAGAAGTAGCATTTTTCTGGGTGAACTGATTACTTTCCAGCTAAAAGTGCAAGCAAACAACGCCCCCACTGCCCCCATTCTGGGAGATGTTTGCTTGTGAATAAAGGCTTTTTAAAACATGTCACTTCTGTTTCTGCAGCCTGGTCTGATATTTAAAGGGAATGTAACATGGAGCATGACATCCCAAAGGGCTGAACTCCGGGCTCACAGGAAGAGCACATTCCAAATCCAGCATGAGGAGTCTTTGCTTTCTTCCGTGTGTTTTAACGCTAAGATCCTTGGAGACTCAAGAGGTCTGCATGCACAGAACCGGCATAGCCTAGGTAGATGCAATGCATGGTCACTTGTCAATGTGCCTCAAGCCTAGGGTGACCGGATGCCCCTATTTTATAGGGACACTCACGATATTCGGGGCTTTGTCTTATTATCCCCCTACCCCCATTCTGATTTTTCACACTTGCTCTCTATTCACCCTGGAAGGTCTACTTGTAAGGGCAGGAGAGATGTGTGATCATAGAATATCAGGGTTGGAAGGGACCTCAGATGATCATCTAGCCCAACCCCCTGTTCAAAGCAGGACCAATCCCCAGACAGATTTTTGCCCCAGATCCCTAAATGGCCCCCTTGAGCATTGAGCTCACAACCCTGGGTTTAGCAGGCCAATGTTCAAACCACTGAGCTATCCCTCCCCCCGTGATCTCCATGACCCAACAAGCTCTCGGCCTCTCTGGCAACGAAGGGAGAAATCAACATGATTACAGTGGTGGTTTTCTTTACTGTGGGCACTGGCCCTGGACTGAGAGCCAACAAGCAACTTCACAGCGGCCCCCAAACAGTTACTGAAAGGTGCCAGCGTTTGGTTAGGACTAACCCGGGCAGGAATCAGACTGGTGTGCTAATGGCAAGGGTGTGCCATGAACAATTGCCCTGAGCACAGCCACAAGAAATCCCAGAGCAGGTGCTTAGCAGAGACATCTGTGCAGAAGTTACAAATGCACATGGTGAAAGGGTGGGATGGAATCCAGGATTTTCTCCTCCCAAAACACATGCGTAATCCAGCATACCAGGCCTTGCCCTCTACTAGTAGAGAACAGCGAGACAAACACAAGAGACAAGAAGGATGTGGAAAAATTGGAAAGAGTCCAGCGGAGGGCAACAAAAATGATTAGGGGACTGGAGCACATGACTTATGAGGAGAGGCTGAGGGAACTGGGATTGTTTAGTCTGCAGAAGAGAAGAATGAGGGGGGATTTGATAGCTGCTTTCAACTACCTGAAAGGGGTTCCAAAGAGGATAGACCTAGACTGTTCTCAGTGGTAGCAGATGACAGAACAAGGAGTAACGGTCTCAAGTTGCAGTGGGGGAGGTTTAGGCTGGATATTAGGGAAAACGTTTTCACTAGGAGGGTGGTGAAGCACTGGAATGGGTTACCTAGGGAGGTGGTGGAATCTCCTTCCTTAGAGGTTTTTAAGTTTAGGCTTGACAAAGCCCTGGCTGGGATTGGTCCTGCTTTGAGCAGGGGTTGGACTAGATGACCTCCTGAGGTCCCTTCCAACTCTGATATTCTATGATTCCACTGCATTGTGTGCTACGTTGTCTGTCTCGCCAGCACTGAGCTCAAGGCTGAATTCTGAGTTATATACAGGAGGCTGTCAGACCTTGCGTTCATCACAAGGTGGCAGCACTTTGACCATCCCTCGTGATTATTACATCACGCAATGCTGGGGAACCTGCTAACGATGGGTAGGGGAGCAATGAGGTTTTTGGACTGGTGAGTCTTGGGGGCAGAGCTAGCTCCGACCCTCTCATTCCTCATTGGAAGGGCCAGGGGAGAGGGTGAAGCTGGGGAATGTTTCCTGCACACGGCTATCTTTGTCTGCTCCAGTGGCTGGGCTGGGAGCGCACAGGCTGCGGGGGGGTTCTCCTGAGCTGGGGAGTGGCTGGTGCCTTCCCCTCTGATCTCTCGGGACCCACTTCTGAGGTCTCCCATGTGGCTCCTCTTTGCTTCTGGGCATCCCAGAGCCCCGCCCATCCCAAAGATCAGGAGCCCACCCCCACCATGATGAGGCCTGTTTTAGGGCTTCAGCGAGTGCTGGTGATGGGGCCGGGGCCAGGGCAAGGCAGAGGCCACAGACCACCCCACGGATCCAGGCACCCTATGCAAAGCATCCTCCCCTCCATCACCAGTGCACGCTGGGGGCTAAGCTGCTTCGATGGAGTTTATACCCCATCCAGTGGCGTCTTCCCGTTGCTACTCAAACGTCTTATCTTTTCCCCTCATACACAGAGCAAAACCAGTAGGGCCAGACCCTCAGCGGGGATAAATGGGCACAGATCGACTGATTTCAATGGAATGACATAGATTTATCCCAGCTGGCCCTGGTGTTTTTTGGTTTAAGTGACTTTCATTTCAGACTCAGGAAAATAACAAGGAAAAAAGTACAAATACAATGTCTCTATCATACCCCCCTTAACCCACCATTCTGCCCCTGAGACACAAACTGGTAGCCCTCCCGTGTAGCAGGGAGGGAGACAGCGCACAGAAACAGAACGGTGTCTCTCCTTCCCATCACCTAGCTACATACTCCATAGACCTGGGGCCTGGCTCTTCTCTCACCTACACCAGTTTGGCCCCCGTGTAAACCTACTGAGTTAAATGGAATCACTCTGGATTTACACCAGTGCCAGCGAGAGGAGAATCAGGCCTCCTAAGCTTCACATGAATCAGCATCCTACCAGCAAAAGACTGCATCAGTCTTTACCAGTGGTTCCCAAACTTTTACAGCCTGTGAACCCCTTTCACTAAAATGTCAAGTCTCGCGAACCCCCTCCTAAAAATGAATATTTCCAGGGATTTTCTCCTTTACCTGAATATAAATTATAAAAGCGGTTATCTTGGAAATATAAAATTTGTTTTTATGACATGCTTATTACACACTATTTATTATTATTTATCATTACAGTATTTTTATTACATTATGAAAACGGCAACTCTCTTCCAAGATCTCACTTTCATAGCTTGTATCACTTTGAATAAGCCTGTTATAAGACAAGGCTCATATGTTTCATCAAGGAGTATCAGATGTGAAACAGCATGAAGATATTTAAGAAGCCAACTCAGAGTTCCTCCTACACAAGTATTCAGGTCTTGAGCAGTCCAGGCAAACAACGCACGTTACAACAAAGCTTAAACTTGTTCTTCATAATAATTTTAAAAACAATACTAGCTGCCTATTTAATTTTAAAAAAAGCAAAAAATATTCACCTCCCTTTCCATTTCTTATAAGGAGTCTTGCAGTTTAAATCTCCTCAGTGTGATCGATATGCTTGCTTTGATCTGCTTAGCTCTTGGAAGTCCAGGGGCTCCGGACTGCTGGCCCCGTGCCGGGGTCCCTAGGGTCAGCTCTGTCCACCATTAGGGATTTTTTTCCCCGAGAACCCCCTGTAACATTTCGTGAACCCCCAGGGGTTCACGAAACCCAGTTTGGGAACCACTGGTCTTTACCAATCCCAGAGTGGGGCAGGCCCTTACTATTGGGAAAGTCTAAACAAATGTTGCTGAGTCAGAAAAAAATGAAGCATTTACTCTATGTGGAAGACAGATTGATTGATCTGCATCGTCACAGACAAACAGATAGATAGCACCTCTTTCATGCTCCAGATGCCTTTGGCATAAGCTATACATACAATCACATTACAAAAAAGTTAAACAAGACCATTTTGTTCCTCCTAGCTACTCCAGCGTTAACATCTGCTCCCCTCTGGTGAGCCCTCAGGGCTGGAAGAGCCTAGAACTGCTTCCAAAGGGGGAGTTATATAGCAATTTGAGTCCACCGTTTCAAGTCAGCAATGCAATGTCCATTTAAAGTGCTGCCAATCAGAACCCGTGACCCCAATCCCTCAGGAAAGCTCTGTTTACATTGACCTAAGTCTGTCCAGCCTAAACTTATTTGTGTGTATCAACAATCTTTAAATTTTTCATTGTTGCATCCATTATTCAGCACCATAGATTTTAGTCAGATGCTTGTTTTTAGCTTGGGAAGCCACGATCAATACGCCTGGCAGCTCTGTCTGCTAGACTGAGCGGCTGAGATCACACGGCATGGGCATATCACCACATGTCACTAGAGCTGGGTGTTTTCCCAACTCGAATCAGGATCAAAAGTCAAAATCTCAAAAATTGGCATGAACTGAAAATCCAAAACCAATTTCAGTTGGGTCAATCAAACATTTACTTTGGATTACTTCAAAGCATTTCTTTAGAATTTTGACCTTATTTATCTATTTATTTCAGGGCAGGTGGAAGGTCCGGGGCTCCGTGGGTGGCTCTTACCAGGGTCCAGCATCTGGCCTGGCCAGGGGGTGGTGCTTAGGGGGAAGAGGAGAAGCAGGGGGTGGGGCCCCAGGAAAGAGGAAAGGCAGGACCACAGAGGAGGGCAGGGCTCCTGCATGTGTCCTGCTTTTGCCTTTTGAAAAGGTGATCACCCCAAACCTCATGTGCATCACAGCCATTCCCTGAATATTTGTGAGAACAAAAACCTGCATGAACGTTCACAGGCAAGTGAACAAAAAGGGCCATAACCAGGTTTCCAAGTCAAATTTAGTGAACATGTTCGTAAATACATCCCTCTATCTATCTCCCACAGAATACAAAAGCAGGCCAGATACCTGAAGATGCTAATTATTATTATTATTAGGTTATTCTATATATTGCAAGGATACTACGGGGTTTTTAGTAATTCTCTGGGCCTGGCAACTTCTCACTGATGCAACTCCTATTATTTCCGAGTATCTGAAGTCATGCTAAGCCATTCCCTTTTCCCCTGCTTTAAACCTACAAGTTTCTGAATCACCTCTTAATTTCTCGGCATTTGGGAGCTCATCCTGGATAACTCGAAACCAAATGCTTTAATACTCTGGCTTTATTTTTAAAAAATCTAGGAAAGATTTTTTTTCAAGGACACTTCTTCTGTTTTCTGTTCTCTACCTGTACCACTGAAGCTCGGTTTCTGTCCAACTTCATCCCAGCTCCCCCCTCCAGTCAGCGATCCCTTAACGAAAATGAGTTCTAATTGGTACTGTTTTGTAATTGCTCCTTCCAGAGGCGCCCGCTCCATCAACTACTAGCTGGCAATTGCATCAATTATATTGATTTCAGTTTGTTGTCATCAATACTGCACCGCAGAGAAATGCAAAACTTAGTCCAGGCCTGTCTCTCTGATCGGCTGACATTGCTTAAGCAGGAGCTAAAGTCACTTTAAAGCTGTCTCCTTGTTCGGGCCCCAAAGGTTACTTTTGGAGTTTGAGGCTGGGCAGGCTAGACAATAATTGATCAATGTACAATTTCTGAAACCAAAATAAAGGGCAGTTTGCACTCATGCAAGCATATAAAGACTAAAATTACCTAGGGCCTGATCTGAAGCTTATAGATTTTAAGGCACAGAATCTCGCCTACACACTGCTGTAATAGACCCCTAACCTCTGGCTGAGTTACTGAAAGACCCAAATCATGGTTTAAAGACTTCAAGCAACCGAGAATCCACCATTTACTCTACTTCAAACCAGCAAGTGACCTGTGCCCTACACTGCAAAGGAAGGTAAAAACTCCCCTGGGTCTCTGTCAATCTGACCAGGGGGAAAACTCCTTCCGGACCTCAAATATGGCGATCAGTTAGACCCTAAGCATGTGGGCAAGACCCACCAGGCAGACACCGTGGAAAGAATTCTCTGTAATAACTCGGAGCCCTCCCCATCTAGTGTCCCATCTCTGGCCATTGGAGATATTGGCTAATAACAGTTGTGGATGGGCCATATGCCATTGTAGGCAACCTCATCATACCATCCCCTCCATGAATTTATCAAGCTCAGTCTTAAAGCAAATGGAAGTCAGTGGAAAATCTGCTAATCTGAAGACAGTGAGCACTTATCATCCCATGAAGTGACTTGCCTGAGTAAGGATCACAGCAGGCAACTGGGTGTCAGGATTCTGGGTTCTAGTCCCAGTTCTGTCCTGTCTCACTTTGGGTGAAATTCACCCCTCTGCAAAGGCAGGGTTACCTGGGCCTCTGCAAGAGGGTGAATTCACCCCACTGAACGTCTCCCTGCTTCAGTGCAGTCCTCTGTAAAACGGGGCAATAGCACTTCCCAGCTTGAACAACTAATGCGTGTGAGGCACTGAAGTCATTGGTGAGAGGGGACATTAGCAGAGTTAATTACTTTTACTGGGGCAGTGCCTGTGGCTTGCATTGTGCAGCAAGCTATACACACATGCTGCCCACATACTCTATAGGCACAACCGTTGTGGTGAAGGGCGGGCACGAGAGCTATATCTCCTCACTCTCCTGCGGTGGGGCTGATTCCTCCACGAGTTACCACCAGCCTTTTACCATGTGGCTGGGTGATGGCTGCTAGCTTGGCCAACCCAGCAAGGCTTGAACCAGAGACCTCCCGAGCTAAACGTTGTTACGGCTTGAGCTAGACCTCCGAGGCTAGGGAGCTGTAACAACTCGCACCCTCTGTGGATCGGGTGCAGACCACACATGCACCAGTAGGCTGCACACTTCCTCCGGAGAAAGGAAGCTCATCCTGAACCTTTGAAGCCTCTAGACGTTCCAGTCCTGGCTGAGCCCCCACATACGTCACAGCCGCCTTTTTTGGCCAACAGCCCCAAGATAGACCCCCCGCTAGAATGGCCATTCTGATTAAGCATTTTCCAGCGAAGTGGAATGCGCTGTGATTGGTAATTAACAATACAAAATAAAACCCTGGCTTGCTGTATAAATTGTGTTTACTCAGAAGGATGGAAAACGAATAAATATTTTGTTGGCCACATTTTAATTGCTTAATGAAAGTACAGAGAACATCCCGTTCTCTGGCCGTTGATTGCTACAAATTGAGTGTAGAATGCATTTGTTGATTTATTACCAGCAATAATTTCAATTATTAACATTGTGATGTGAAAGTCCTTCCTCCCCAGATGAAGAGGTGAGCGCTTCATCTAAATGTAATAACTCCCAGCACCAGCCATCAGCAGGACTTGAACGTGGGACATTCTGTAACACAGCATAGCCCTCTGCTACTACAGCTGAAGGACGACTAGAGATATAAAGGAATATCAACACTGTGCTGTCTAACTCTTTACACCAACAGTAACAGTAAACTATTATCCTCTATGACGACTAGTGACCGGAGGGAGACATGACACACACACACACACACACACACACACACACACTTTACAAGCACTGCTTCTAAAACACCCAGGCTTGCTAGAGTGACCGGTTCTAATCCATGTGGAAGAGTTCAACCCTGAAGCCTTCCCAGGGTCCCCCAAGGATCATGCAGTTTATATCACTGTGGTCTTTCATTTTTGGCCTTAGAAACCTCACAGTGCAAGAAATGGTGACAGACTGGGTTTGAACCAATCCCACCCCAGCAGCTCAGCTCTTTGAAGGCATATCATTATTAGTCATTCACAGCAGAGATGCTGATAACTTTCTAGGGGTAACAACCTGAACCACAGAGTATCAGCAGGGTTTGGAACCCAGCACCAAAAGCACTGACCTCTCTCATGCGAACCAAAGGAGCAACTCCATTAACAGGTAGCAGTATTAGGCAGTTATCCTCTGTGTGGACTAGAGGCTAGAGGGGGACCTAACACACACATTACAAGAGTGTTACACTGAGCACCGCAGGGCAAGACCTTGGTCTGCTACTGGCTGCAATGAGAGGTGATCAGTTACTGGGAACTGAGCATTGAATCTACAATAACAATAGTAACACCCAAATACCCCGAGAGAACCTGCTTCAATACAGAAATAAATACCCCTCTGACTGCACAACCCCAGCTGTTACCTACCACCCCACACCGGAACCCATACAGGGTATCCTCAAACAACTACAACCCATACTTGATTGGGACCCCATCTTGAAAGAAATTATCCCTGAACCCCCTCTTCCATCCTTCAAACAACCCCCTCTCCAAGCTCATCATCAGAAGCAAGCTCCCCACAGACCAGGACACATCAACTCAAAATGGCACCAGAGCCTTCCAGACCAACAGATGAAAAACCTGCAGATGTATCTTCACTGGTGTAATGATCAACTCCCCTCACAACACACCTTTCGAGATCCCTGGGTCCTACACATGCCTATCACAACATGTGGTGTACCTCATCCAGTGCACTATATGCCCCAATAGCAACGACGTGAGCGAAGCCAATCAATAGCTGCACTCTCGGATGAACTCACGCAGGAAAATGATAAAATACAAAAACTCCCTGTCACCTGTGGGCGAACACTTTTCACAAAGCGATCGCTCTCCATCTGACACCTCAGTCCTCATCCTCAAAGGAAACCTGCACAACACTTTCAAAAGACAAGCCTGGTGCTTAAATTCATTACTCTGCTAGACACTAAAAATCACGGACTGAACAAGACACTGGATTGATGGCTTATTTTGCAACGATCTGTAACCCAGTGGGTCTCAATCAGGGGTATATGTACCTCTGGGGGCATGCAGAGGTCTTCCAGGGGGTACATCAACTCATCTAGATATTTGCTTAGTTTCACAACAGACTACATAAAAAGCACTAGTGAAGTCAGGACAAACTAAAATTTCAAACAGGCAATGACTTGTTTGTACTGTTCTATATACTATACACTGGTGTAAGTACAATAGTTACATTCCAATTGATTTATTTTATAATTATATGGTAAAATGAGAAAGGAAGCAATTTTTCAGTACTCGCGTGCTGGGACACTTTTCTAGTTTGATGTCAGATTTTGTAAGCAAGTAGTTTATAAGTGAGGTGAAATTTGGGGTATGCAAGACAAACCAGCCTCCTGAAAAGGGTACAGTCATCTGGGAAGGATGAGAGCCACTGCTGTAACCCATTAACAACCCCTCCCCCTATCTGCTTTCCCCATCACCCTTCCTTTCCTCCCTATGGCCTTGGCTACTTACAGCGCTGCGCAGCGCTGGTGGCGCAACTACACTCACGCTTCACAGCGCTGCCGCGGTAGCGCTGTGAATCCCCAAGTGTAGCCAAGGCCTATGACTGGAGGGGTAGTAAGGGGCCACTTTGCCTTGAATGGTCCCATGAAATATGTGTTAACTACTTGTGTTAAGCAATCTGTTCCACCTTGTATTTAGCTGTGACACTCTGAGTTAGGCTAGGTTTACATTAGAGATCTTACAGCAGAACACCTGTACTGATGCAGCTGCAAGACCTCTCGTGTAGCTGCTCTCTGCCGACGGGAGAGGGCTCTCTCGTAGATATAATTAAACCACCCACAAGGAGCAGCGGGAGAAGCTCTCCCGCCGACATAGCACTGTGCCAGTGAAACTTATGTCGCTCAGGGGACTGTTTTTTTCACACCCCCAAGTGACACAAATTCTGCCATAAGTGGCAGAGTAGACATGGCCTTAGTTTCCCAGACCTGAAGATGAGCTCTGTGTAGCTCAAAAGCTTGTCTCATTTACCAACAGAAGCTGGTCCAAAAAAATATATTACCTCACCCATCTCGTCTCTCTAATAGTAATCGCTGACATTTCTATCGTGTCTTTTATAACTAGGATCCCAAAGCCTTTCGTAACTATAACCTAATAGAGACGGTGAAGCCATTTCTGGGGTGGATGACAGCAGCCAAATCAGACACGGCGCACAGCCCAACAGTGGGGCACGGGGAATTTCCGTGAAGAGGACCTGTACAAACTCCACCTCTCATAAGATGTGCAACTCAACAGTGTTTAATATCCCCACAGAGCACCAGTGCAGGAACGTCTCCCTAGAAAGGCCTCACACATTACATAAACAGCTGATCTCCATGAGGAGGACCAAGGGCTGAGGTGAGCCAGCTATGATTCAAACCTGTGGTTTGGGGGTATCCACAGTCCTGATTCTCAGCTGCCCTGCTCCTCGTGTGATCACTTATACCAGGGATAGTTAACCTCTGGCACGCGAGCTGATTTTCAGTGGCACTCACACTGCCCGGGTCCTGGCCACCGGTCTGGGGGGCTCTGCATTTTAATTTAATTTTAAATGAAGCTTCTTAAACATTTTAAAAACCTTATTTACTTTACATACAACAATAGTTTAGTTATATAATATAGACTTATAGAAAGAGACCTTCTAAAAACGTTAAAATGTATGACTGGCACGCAAAACCTTAAATTAGAGTGAATAAATGAAGACTCGGCACACCACTTCTGAAAGGTTGCCGACCCCTGACTTATACTGTTGCTCAGTGCACAGCAGGTGCAAAACGCTTCCTGAGGAGACTTTTCCACTCCTGTACTCCCATGATAGCATTTGCTCTGCCCTTGGGCAAACGGCGACCCCAGGTGCCAGGTAGTGGTGGGGATCACCCGAGGTTGGAAGAGGGCAAGAGGCTATTCTGGCAGCTGGCACAGATGAGGGATAGAACTTGCCTACTTGTGGGGCTGCTTCCCCGGCAGAGGACATCACTGACTGCAAAGAAAGCGGTGTGCAGCACCATGACATCAGCTACGTCTGCGCAACCACACTACAGTGTCGGCTTTCAGACTGTCCACTGCAGCATGGTGAGGGGTTGTCTAGTGTGAAAGTCACAAAGCTGCTGTTCCATTGGAGTGAGAATTGTCAATTCATTGTCTCCTTCCTCCTAAAGCCATTTGCCTTGTGACGTTCTTCCTTTCTTCCCTTCACCAGAGACCCCTGTGCTCTGAGCTTCACTTCACAGCCCCCATGTCTGGCACGCTAAGCCAGTTGGATATGTTCTTGCCGAGCGCCTCCTGTGAGTGACAGGCTATCGGGAGATGATTGACGAGGCACCTGGGACCAAGTGCACATCACACTTCCCCCTGAATGGATCCGGGGTGATGCATTGCCCAAATTATTTCTTTATTAAGAGTAAATTTCCATAATGGTGATATATTGTGTCACTCCTCTTCTCCTGCCTGCCTCCCTCCCTCCTAATGAAGACATGTGGTCCCTGCAAAGCCCTCTATTGTTCCTTAGCCATATGTTAGACTCGTTCCCTCCGTGCCAGTGCAGCCAGGCTCATTTATCAGCTGGTACTGGCTTTAAGTAATCTCCACGCCATCTAAATTACACAGCTGGGCCTTCCAGATCAGATCATCGGAGCGTTAATCAAGTTCAGGAGGGCAAGGCCCTGAGTAAAACACTTATGTTCCCAGCCACCGACTTGCTTCCCCAGGGAATGTGGGCTCTGGTGGGTACGGAAGCAGGATTCTGGGGGGTGGGGATGGGGGTTAAGAGCTTAGTTTCCAGGCACAGAGCAGAGTAGCACTGCTACTGCATATACCCCTGCCGTCAGCTGGCCCGGATGTTATAGCCCAGAAGAGACAATCCTGAGCCTCCAATACAGGGGTCGGCCACCTTTCAGAAGTGGGGTGCCGAGTCTTCATTTATTCACTCTGATTGAAGGTTTCACGTGCCAGTCATACATTTTAACATTTTTAAAAGGTCTCTTTCTAGAAGTCTATAATATATAACTAAACTATTGTTGTATGTAAAGTAAATAAGGTTTTTAAAATGTTTAAGAAGCTTCATTTAAAATTAAATTAAAATGCAGAGCCCCCCGGACCGGTGGCCAGGACCCGGGCAGTGTGAGTGCCACTGAAAATCAGCGCGCGTGCCGCCTTCGGCACGCGTGCCATAGGTTGCCTACCCCTGCTCTAATAGAAGGATCCAGCTGGGGGGCAGTGGCTCTCATCCTTCCTGTCCTCAGCCTGGGCTGGAGGTTCAGAAGATGCTCAGCACTGGCCCACCTCTACTCCCACTGAAGTCAGCGGAACATTGGCCCAACTCTGCTCCCATTCAAGTCGAGGCTAAAACCTCTGTTGACATCACTGGGAGCAGACAGGCCAATGTCAGGTGCTTTTCTGTATAATTCGAGGGTGGAAAAAATGGTTACTCACTTCCTTGTAACTGCTGTTCTTCGAGATGTGTTGTTCATGTCCATTCCAATCAGGTGTGTGCGCGCCGTGTGCACAGTCATCGGAAAGTTTTCCTTTAGCTCTCATTGGGTTGGCTGTGGAGCCCCCTGGAGTGGTGCCTTCATAGCACTCAATATATGACCCTGCCGACCTGGCCCCTCCTCAGTTCCTTCTTGCCGGCTACTCCAACAGAGGGTTGGGGGGTGGATATTGGAATGGACATGAACAACACATCTCGAAGAACAACAGTAACGAGAAGGTGAGTGTAGTAGGTCCTAGCCGGGGCTCGACCCTTCCGGGCAGGAGGGGAGCCACACCGACTCACGACGGTGGGAACAAGCAGTCAGTTAGCCCCGAAACTCCGGCTCTTTGGTGCAGAGTCGGAGCAACCACAGTCAAAGCTCAAGAGCCCCAGGCCCTGGATCAGGGCGGGGCAACCACAGTTAGCTCAGACCCTTGCTTGCAGGGGCTGAGCGAGCAAACAGTTCAAAGCCCAGGCCCTGGATCAGGGCGGGGCAAACACAGTTAGGCTCAGGCCCTTGTTGCAGGGGCTGAGCGAGCAAACAGTTCAGAGCCCAGGCCCTGGATCAGGGCGGGGCAAACACAGTTAGGCTCAGGCCCTTGTTTGCAGGGGCTGAGCGAGCAAATGGTTCAAAGCCCAGGCCCTGGATCAGGGCAGGGCCAACACAGGTAAGCTCAGGCCCTTGTTTGCAGGGGCTGAGCGAGCAAATAGTTCAGAGCCCAGGCCCTGGATCAGGGCGGGGCCAACACAGGTAAGCTCAGGCCCTTGTTTGCAGGGGCTGAGCGAGCAAATGGTTCAAAGCCCAGGCCCTGGATCAGGGCGGGGCCAACACAGGTAAGCTCAGGCCCTTGTTTGCAGGGGCTGAGCGAGCAAATAGTTCAAAGCCCAGGCAAGGCACGCCTAGGCTTTCTGTAGCCGAGTGTTGGGTGAGGGGGATGCCTGCCACCCGTGAGCGGGGGTGGCAGGGGGGAACGCAGGCCCACCCACTCCACTGCGTTCCAGCCCGGGGCCCTAACAGCGGTTGCTGCCGCTGCTGGTCAGTGGGGTATCCAGACCGCAACACACTGACATAGGCTCACATTCAGTTGCAGCCGGACCGGGGTCGGCTACCCCCGGGCCACTTCCGTGATCCCCCTCAGATCCTACCTCGGTCGTTGCGCCGGGATCGGGCCAGTCCACCTGCATGGGTTCCTCTCTGCCCGGGCTCGGTGGCAAGTCTGGTAGCTCTGCAGGGAAGTCCGGCCAATGGTCCTCAGGCGGCTCCTCCGGATAGCAGCAGGGGCGAAGGGGTTCGGGTCCACTCTCACCCTCAGGGTTAGTGGGGTTCGGTTCCCAGGGGTTCTCCCAGTAGCGGGCGTGAACGGGCTCCGGCGGCTCCTCCTCGTAGCGGGCCCGGGGTAGCTCAGGCCAGCTAGGGTCGTCGACGGTCTCCTGGCCGGGAGCTCCCGGCCGCACGTCTGCTCCCTGTGGTGGCTGGCCGCCGACTGAGCTCTGGCGGCCGGCCTTTATACTTCCTGTCCCGCCCCTTGACTTCCGGGGGGCGGGGACAGGGGGTGGTGGTCCCACCCACTCTGGTGCCGGCACGTGGGCTCCCTCTTCTGGGCAGGAGGGGAGCCACACCGACTCACTACAGTGAGTAACCGTTCTTTTTGGTCAAGTGCTTGTTCATGTCAATTCCAATCAGGTGACTCCCAAGCTCCACCCCGGAGGTGGGGTCGGAGTTAAGGAAACTCTGATTGGAGCACCACTCTGCCAAATGCTGCATCATCTCTGGCGTGATGGGTAATAGCATAATGAGAGGTGAACGTATGCACTGAGGACCATGTTGCTGCCCTGCAAATTTCTTATATTGGGACCTGGGCCAGGAACGCCGCTGACAAGGCCTGTGCCCTCGTGGAATGTGCCGTAAGTGCCGGGGCCGGGATCTTGGCCAGCTCATAGCAGGACATGATCCAGGAAGATATTCTTTGAGATAAGATCGGGAATCCTTTCATCCGGTCTGTTACCGCTACAAACAGCTGGTTCGACTACCTGAACGGCTTAGTGCGCTCAATATAGAATGCTAGCGCCCGCCGAACATCCAATGAGTGCAGCCTCTGCTCACGGCTACTGGCATGAGGCTTAGGATGAAAGACAGGTAGAGAAATGTCTTGGCTAGTATGGAAGTGTGACACTACCTTGCGGAGAAAGGCCGGGTGAGGCTGGAGTTGCACCTTATCCTTGTGGAAGACCGTGTAGGGTGGATGGGAGGTAAGAGCCTTTAGCGCTGACACCCTCCTGGCTGATGTGATGGCGACCAGGAAGGCTACCTTCCACGATAGCTAGAGAAGGGAGCAAGTTGCTAGCAGTTCAAAAGGGGGCCCCATTAATTTGGAGAAGACCAGCCCCACACCAAGGCAGTGTCTCTGTTAGAGATGGGGGTCAGACAACCTCCAGATCTGAATGCCCTTGAAAAGTCCAGCGCTGTGTCATGTCTGCATCTAACCTTTACAAGTCATCCTCCTCACTACTCTGTTTCTCTCTCTGTCCAGTACGGATTGTGCTGCACAGGCCATGTCTTCAGTGCCGCAAAGTTCCATTTTTACGCTGAGATCACAAACGCTAGGGAAGTCTCATGCTGTAAAGTCTTAGTGGAGACAAGGTCCTGTGGTTTTTACCCTGAAGTATCTAATCAAGAGTGAGTGAGTGAGTGAGTGAGTGAGTGAGTGAGTGTGTGTGTGTGTGTGTGTGTGTGTGTGTGTGTGAGAGAGAGAGAGTGTGTGTGTGTGTGTGTGTGTGTGTGTGTGTGTGTGAGAGAGAGAGAGAGTGTGTGTGTGTGTGTGTGTGTGTGTGTGTGTGTGTGAGAGAGAGAGAGAGAGAGTGTGTGTGTGTGTGTGTGTGTGTGTGTGTGTGTGTGTGAGAGAGAGAGAGAGAGAGAGAGAGAGAGAGATCTTGACTTCATACTACATATGCAGTCTCAACACTACAAGCCATAAGCTCAGGTTCCTTTGTGAAGCATTTTGAGAGCTCCGGATGAGATGTGTTCAGGAGATGCTTTTCATAGAATATTAGGGTTGGAAAAGACCTCAGGAGATCATCCAGTCCAATCCCGTGCTCAAAGCAGAACCAACACCAACTAAATCATCCCAGCCAAGGCTTTCTCAAGCCAGGCCTGAAAAATCTCTAAGGAAGGAGATTCCACCACCTCCCTAGGTAACCCATTCCACTGCTTCACCACCCTCCTAGTGAAATAGTGTTTCCTAATATCCAACCTAGACTCCCCCAGTGTAACTTGAGACCATTGCTCCTTGTTCTATCATCTGCGACCACTGAAAACAGTCGAGCTCCATCTTCTTTGGAACCCCCCTTCAGGTAGTTTAAGGCTGCTATCAAATCCCCCCTCACTCTTCTCTACTGCAGACTAAATAACCCCAGTTCCCTCAGCCTCTCCTCATAAGTCATGTGCCCCAACTCCCTAATCATTTTCGTAGCTCTCCGCTGGACTCTCTCCAATTTGTCCACATCCCTTCTGTAGTGAGGGGACCCAAACTGGACGCAATACTCCAGGTGTCACCAGTGCCGAATAAAGGGGAATAATCACTTCCCTCGATCTGCTGGCAATGCTCCTACTAATACAGCCCAACATGCGGTTAGCCTTCTTGGCAACGAGGGCACACTGCTGACTCATATCAAGTTTCTCATCCACTGTAATACCCAGGTCCTTTTCTGCAGAACTTTTGAGGCTGTTCTCATTAAAGCAAGCAGAGCTTGTCTTTAACTAACCATTCTGTTCTTGCATAATATATATCTAGATACCACAAAAGCCAGAACCTGGTCTTAGCTGCAGTCTGCAGCTCTCTGAGCTCTGCATTCCAATATAGCCCTCTGCAGCCACTCCCTGCATCCTTTTGCAACAGGGCTGGGGCGAGGGAGTGGGGATGTTGCAAATCATGATGCAAGTGCATGTGGATTTTGCATGTTGGGCTTGAGGCCCACTGGCAGAATTGTGAAGGGGAGCCCAGAGGTGCTGCATCCCCTGACTGCCTTCGCACTGGCAGAGCTGCGTGGGAGGAAGTTTGCCTAGCAACTGGCTGGAGCCAGCCCTGTCAATCTTTCCCTTTCCAAGTTCCCTGCCATGAAAACAAAGAAAAATGGCAATTTTCTCTAAATTTCCGGAGATGCGAGAACTGCAGACACGTTTGGGGTTTGATGGGCTGCTGCGCAACATGTCGGTTCCCTCCAGTGCTCAATTGTTTTTAAACATGCTCAGGCTTTGATGATAATAGTAATAACTCCTTGCTGTACAGAAGAGCCTTGATTTCCCATGCAATCTAAACTTGATAATTCCTCCTCCTATGAGTCCAGGAGAGCTCGCATGGCTCTGATTGCTCATCAGCCAGCAAGTCTTAAAGGGGCAAATGCATTAAATATACAGGCCCTGATTCATTTCCTCACTACCCTGTCAGCGCTTCAGGGGAGCGGGAGGCAGTGGGGGGGACTCCAGATTCTCAAGTAGAGCTGGTTGGGAATTTTCTGATGAAACATGGTTTTGTTCAAAGATGCTGATTGGTTGAACCGAAAACATTTTGTGGAAACCTATCAGGTTGGATGAACTTGCAATGAAGCACAGGCCGGTTCTAATGGAACCTGCCACGTTTTTTACCAGCTCACCAGGCTGCTAAGGACCATGGGCTTCGATGGTCCATGGCACTGGGGCATCCCCCTAGTTTCAGGGAAGCATATTTCATGAGTCAGTGTTTCCAAGTCAAACATTTGACAGAATTTCCAGTTGTGGGAAATGTAGAGAATTCCTGCACACCGGAAATTCCGAGTTTTGGCAAGCTCTATTCTCCAACTGTCCCAGTGTAATTCGGAGCAGCGTAGGGGAAGCTCTAATTTACTCCTGCTGGCTCAAGTCCCCAAGAGCCTGTATGCTAGTTGAGTACTGACGGAGCACAAATGCACTCTGCTCCGCCATCAGCACATGTGCGGAGGGTGGAGGGCAGCTGGTAGAGGAGTCATTTACTAGATGTGGTTGGGAAATTATTTTTTCCCTGTGAAAAATTTCAAATGACAATGAAAAAGCCCATTGTTGAGAACATTTTATCTTTTGGGTTTTTTTTTTATGAAACTGTCATTTTTTTAGGTAGAAATGTCCATTGCGTCAAAAAGACTTATTTCTTAAAAAAAGTTTTGATGGGAGTTTTCAATCACTTTGCTACTTTGTGCCAGTTGAGAGCTGCTAGGCCAGGAGAATTCTAAGAGGGCCAGCTAGGACCGAATTCTGCCATTTTACATCAGCCATGTGGCTGGAACAGAGAGAAAGAAGCTGGTCTGTTGGGTGCGTACATTTCTATATGCACAACCTCCAACTAGCCAACTACAGAGCTGTGCCAGCTGCATCCCTGCCACCATGAACTGTGGGCTGGCCCCATCACACAAGCTGAGCAAGGCCCCCATTAGATGGAATAGTTCCCAGGACAATTCCACTACTGCAACTGGTACTGGTTGCTGCCCCCCCATGCCAACACTCCAGCATGTTGCAAGATGATCAGTGATCCTGGTTTTACCTAAGGAGGTATAAGGTCACTGCTAGGAATTCGAGACCTCACGCTATTTTTTCAAAGGAGTTGGGGTGTTAGCCCTGGTGTTCTAGGCAGAATCCACTGTGGGTGTTTAATTTCTTTGCATATGCCCTCCATCTGAGGATCTATTAGCTAGATATGTGTCACAGCATCCTTGTGAGTTGCACTAGTATTACCACCATTATACAGATGGGGAAACTGAGTCAGAGAGTGGGAAAGTGACTTGTCCAAGGCAGAGCTTTGAATAGAACCTAAAACACCTGGGTGTTAGACACAAGGACACCCTTCCTCCTTCCCTTACAAAATTGATGAGAAACACGGTGGATGAGGTTCATGACCTCTAAGTTTCAGGTTTCATTTGGCCACAAAATCAGCATGAAACAGTCCAAACGCCTGTGTTTTCCACTTGGTTTCACAGCAAAAAGCTGCGAGCTGTAATTCTCACGTGGTTTCAGAGACACATCATCAGTCATACTGGGTTTGCTCCAAACTGTGCACCTAACATAAAATGCAAAGGGCCCATGAGATTCCCTGGTCTATCTCTGAGCACAGAGCTGCCTTCAAATCATCCCTGTGCTTGCCACAACTACGTCCATTGGCATCACTACATCACAGGGAGCGGCAGCCCCAGACAAAGCTGTGAATCTGAAATAGTGTCACCTTTCATAGAATCATAGAATATCAGGGTTGGAAGAGACCTCAAGAGGTCATCTAGTCCAACCCCCTGCTCAAAGCAGGGCCAACCCCAACTAAATCCCCAAGTGGCCCCCTCAAGGATTGAACTCACAACCCTGGGTTTAGCAGGCCAATGCTCAAACCACTGAGGTATCCCTCCCCCTCCTTATGCACTTTCCCATTAGAGCTGTCTGGGAAATGATTTTAGATTCACATATTCATAGATCTTCCATCCCCCCCCACCCCCACCCAAAAAAAAAATTGTGACAAAAATGACAAAATTTTCCATTTTCACTAAAATTTGTGTCTGAATTTTGTGAGTTGTTTTTTTTGGTAGAAAAACTGAGAACCCATTTCCCCCCAGTCACACCCATGTTTTTTGAATGCTTGGGGTTGCAACAATGCGAAGGACTGAGCAGCCCTACCTTGAAACCATTCCTCAAGCCAACCTGACATTCACCCCAGTGCACAGGCTGCACTTCTTACAACCAGCTTGGTGCTGTCACCCTGGCCAGGGGTGAATTTCAACCAGAGATAACTACGTCGCAGGCCTTTTCACCGCACAGTACACGGAAGTAGGCCCTGAAATGGGATCTTCCTGCCTACATCCTATCGCCTTAACATGCCATACAATAGACTTCTCTAACAGTTTTCTTTTATTTTCTTTGGGTAATCCAATTTCATCACATGGTGCATGTGTTTTAAAATCGTATAACAGGATTACTCCTTAGTTAGGTTCCCCCGCCCCCACCCTTAACTGAATTTGTTTCGTCAGATTTATTGTGACTGGCATGTAAGTCCACTAATTCGTCTAACATGTTTATTCTTGTGCTTAGTGTGTAGTTAAGTGAACTTCCCTGTGCTGAGTATCTGATCCAAGACTCCCAAGGGGAATTAAAGCAGATGGGATGTTCTCAGGTTCCTTCTGATAGCAGAATTAGCCTTAGCCGTTTCAGCTGCTTCTCTCCTCCATTTCCAGGAAGATAAGAATTGACCTAGTGGATCAGTCCCATGATTCATGCTGCCAAGTATCCTGTCTCCAACAGTGGTTAATACCAGCTCCACAGATGCATAGATTCCAAGGCCAGAAAGGAACATTGTGACCATCTAGTCTGACCTCCTGTGTAACACAAGCCACAGAACTGCCCCATAATAATTCCTAGAGCAGAACTTTTAGAAAAACAGCCAACCTTGATTTGAAAATTGTCAGAGATGGGGACTCCACCATGACTCTCAGTAAATTATTACAATGGTTAATTACTCTCACCATTAAAATTTTATGTCTGATTTCCAGTCTAAATTTGTCTAGCTTCAACTTCTAGCCATTGGATTGTGTTAGACCTTCCTCTGCTACATTGAAGAGCCCCTAATTAAATATTTGTTCCCCATGTAGATACTTATAGACTGTAATCAGGTTACCCCTTAGCCTTCTCTTTGTTGAACTAAATAGACTGAGCTCTTTCAGTCCATCTCTACAAGGCAGATTTTCTAATCCTTAATTATTCTGTGTCTCTTCTTTGAACCCTCTGCAACTGATCAACATCCCTCTTGAATCGTGGACACCAGAACTGAACACAGTTTTCCAGCACTGGTCATACCAGTGCCAAGCACAGAAGCAAAATAACCTCTCTGTTCATACTCCCCCCGTTTATGCATCGCATTAGCTCTTTTTGCCACAGTGTCACACTGGGAGCTCATGTTCAGCTGATTATCCACCACGACCCTCAATTCTTTTTCAGAGTCACTGCTTTCCAGGATAGGGTCCCCATTCTGTACGCATGGCCTACGTTCTTTATTCCCAGATGTATACATTTCCATTTAGCCGTATTAAAACACATATTATTTGCTTGCACCGAGTTTACCAAGCGATCCAAATCACTCTGAATCAGTGACCTGTCCCCTTCATTATTTACCACTGCTCCAATTTTTGTGTTATCTGCAAACTTTATCAGTGATGATTTTATGTTAAATAGCGTAGGGCCAAGAACCAGTCCCTGCGGGACCCCACTGGAAACACACCCACACAATGACAATTCTCTGCTTACAATTACATTTTGAGACCTATCAGTTAGCCAGTTTTTAATCAGTTTCATATGTGCCACACTCATTTTACATCGTTCTAGTTTTTTTACTCAAAATGGCATGTGGTACCAAGAACAATGCCTTACAGACTTATAAGTATATTATGTCAACACCATTACCTTTATCCACCAACCTTGTAATCTCGTCAAAAATATATCTAGTTAGTTAGACAGGATCTATTTTCCATAAGCATGTCAATTTGCATTAATTACATTACCCTCCTTTAATTCTTAATTAATCAAATCCTGTATCAGCCGCACCATTAATGTCAGGCTGACAGGCCTATAATTATTCAGGTCATCTGGTTTATCTTTTTAAAAATTGGCAAAGCATTTGCTTTCTTCCAGTTTTCTGGAACTTCCACAGTACTCCAAGACTTACTGAAAATTAACATTAACGGTCCAGTGGGCTCCTCAGCCAGCTCTTTAAAAACTCTTGGAAGCAAGTTTTTTGGACCTGCCAATTTAAAAATGTCTGACTTTATTAGCTTCTGTTTAACATCCTCCAGAGATACTAGTACAATGGAAAGAGTGTTATCACCACCATATAAGACTATATCATCTGTTTTTCCCCCAAATACAGAACAGAAATATTTATTGAACATTTTCACCTTTTCTGCATTATTATTGATAATTCTACCATTTCCATCTAGTAATGGACCAATACCAATGTCAGGATTATTTTTGTTACGAATATATTTTAAAAACTCTTTATTGTAGTGAACTCTGCTGGCCATAAATTTCTCCTTGTGTCCTTTGCTTTCCATATCAATTTTCTACAATTCCTAGCTCCTGATTTATATTCATTATTATCAACTTCACCTTTCTTCCATCTGTTATATATTAATTTTTATAGCTACTTTTATAGTTTTCCCATCTAAAACAGGTTTTTCAACCAGGACGGTCTCCTTCCTTTATTGTACCATTCTGAGCATCTAATAAGGTGTCCCAGTGATCACACACATTTTTCTGTTAAATTCTTCCTCTCAGCTGATTTGGCTCATAATTGTTTTCGGCTTTGTGAAATTGGCCCTACTGAAGCACCAAACATTAGATATAGATATATATTTTACTAGTCTGCACTTTATTCTGCTTGCACAATGTAATCATGATCACTTGTAAGCTACGCTACCATTAATTTTTAGTTCTGTGATCAGTTCCTCTTTATCTGTTAAGACAAGGTCAAATAATGTATTCCCCCATGTTGGCTGCAACACTTTTTGAGCTAGGAAATTGACATTTATATGGTAGAGAATGACAGAACTTGGGGGTCACATTTAATATTAATGGCGCATACATAAATTCTTTATAAAGGGTTAATAAATGAGTAATAGGTGTTACAACCCATAAACAATCTCTTATAGACGATCATAAGGATATCATTAGAAAGCGTCAGAGATAGTTACAAGACAAGCAAACTAAATAAGAGACCTGTTGGACTCTCCAACAATCTATAACAACAGATTAACAATTTATTACAGCATCTATTAATCATTTATTAACACTTTATAAAGTATTTATCAATTGATCCTTACAGTGAAGTATGAACAGACTTGGAAATGAAGAATACCAAGGTTTTATTTTACTTATCTGATTGAGGTTGCCTGACTGGCACAGAACCTGTGGTTCTCTCTGGCTCTCTAGTTCCCAGCTCGAAGGGGCTGCTGTCTACACTGAATAGTATAGTTGCTGGGCCCCTTAAGCTTTCATTTTGGCTTCTATCTGTTTTGCCTGGACTTTGGCAAGACATAGCTTCATCTTTGACGGAATATCAGTCAAGTCCTTCAAGAACAGTAATTATTCAAAGTATAATCATGCCTTGTTCTGTTGGCCCTTTTCAGTTTCTCTTGAAGTCTATCTATAGGTGACAGTGTAGCACTCAGAAGTGAATGTGTGTGGAAGCTGGAGCATTTTCATGTGAATGTGAATTTTTTGGTTAAGTACAGGCTGGAATGCCAGGGTTATTCTCCTGCATCCCATCTCTTTCAAGATTTGAGCTGTGCTGAAGAGATGAAAGGGGATATGGCTCTGGTCCCAGTAGGGTTTGGTGTGCTCTGGAAGCAGGGCCACTTGCGGGGGGGGGGGGGGAGGGGGGCGATTTGCCTCAGGCCCCGGGCCCCGCAGGGGCCCCCACGAGAGTTTTCGACAGCAATTCAGTGGCAGGTCCTTCACTCGTTCCGGGACCCGCCGCCAAAGACCCCAGGCCCCCTGAATCCTCTGGGCGGCCCTGTCTGGAAGATGCTTCAGCATTGGTGCTTTTGCAAGCTGTGTTTGGGGGAGTTAATGTAATAAAACTCCAGTTTAAAAACAGCCCTTGGCTTTGGTGTGCAAGATAGATTGATAGTAAACACCTGATAAATATCAAAAGTGTGTCTGCAAAAAGGGAGATGTCAATATTTTAAGTGCAAGTTTAAAAATTCCTAAGAATTTTTCAGTGATGACAGCCTTCAGTGAACTCACATTTATCACGCCTTATATTGCCTGAAGAGTCCTGGGGAAGCTATCGTGTGGAAATAAGTTCATAACTACAGCCCATGAGTTGCGAGCCCTCCCCCGCACCCACAGGTTGCTGCCTACTCAACAAACAGGATGACCTCTTGGATTACCCATAAATCTCTGCTCTTCTTTTAAGATAATGCTAAGATTCCCAAATAATTAGTAGTGACCAGTATTCACCACTAGGCAGAGGGCTGTGTAATACAGTTGCATATGCTGAGATTCATAATTTGAATAACTTGATGTAGGCATAGAATCATAGAAGATTAGGGTTGGAAGAGAGCTCAGGAGGTCATCTAGTCCAACCCCCTGCTCAAAGCAGGACCAGTCCCCAACTAAATCATCCCAGCCAGGGCTTTGTCAAGCCGGGCCTTAAAAACCTCTAAGGATGGAGATTCCACCACCTCCCTAGGTAACCCATTCCAGTGCTTCACCACCCTCCTAGTGAAATAGTTTTTCCTAATATCCAATCTAAACCTCCCCCACTGCAACTCGAGACCATTACTTCTTGTTCTGTCAAGGCTCCTAAATCCTTAGACCCTAAATAAATAACCAGATTTAAAAAGTGCTGAGCATGCAACAGCTCCCATCAAAGTCAATGGGAGCCAAATTAGGCCACTTATTTAGGAGCCTAAATATGGACTTAGGGGCCTAACTTTAGTCTTCTAGCTTTGGAAATCTTGGCCAAAATTTCTGCATATGATTTTTTGAACCATCCTATGGAGAATCTCTGTAGAATGTGCTTTAATGTCTACAGAATCCTGTTGGCTTCTTCCTGTTAAATTCCACAGGATGTTGCCATAGGGATCCGGCATAAAGTCTGGGGGAATGCCTCTGTGGGACATGAAGCAGTGGAGGGGCTGTGGAGAGGCTTCCTGAGCCAAGGTTTCCAGACAGAATACTAACCACCAAGTAACAGTGTGAACGAAGCAAAAACTAACCCATCCCTATTGCACACATGCCTAGAGCATGTGAGCCATAAGGGACTGACAGCTCTGGACACCGCGGCTCTCTGTATAGCCACAGAATGGCACAACACATGTAGCGGCATCACGAGATTCCTCTACATACCACCCTGTAGATGTGCCTCAATTCCAACCCGTCGGGGATCCTCAAGGTGAGGAGCTCCACATCCTTGGACCATTCATCTCATGTCCTCTCTACTGGAACTGCCAACAAAGGACTATTAGTGCCAGTCACTGGGGTATTTTTTTAAATTATGGGGATTCTTTTACACTAGACACAGGACCAGTACCACCCATCTCATTTCACATAGGCCACCAAGCAGCCATCCCACGATCACTAATTTCCATAGCTACTGATCCAATCAAGATGTAGCTCCAACAACCATGGAAAGGGCATGGCAAGAGCTTCCTTGCTGTCTTAGCCCAGCTTCTCCAGAGCCTTCTACTACTGACTGAGGCGTAGATCCCCCAGGAGCAGCACGCTGGAAGTTTGTACCTTCTAAACGTTCCCCATGGCAGTGGGTTTGGTGGCGTCCTTGGTTGTAGATTCCTTACGTCTCCCCCGGCTCCTCAGAACACATGTGGGTCTCTCGCTCGTCACTTTCATTTGTCATCTCCTTGGTTCATGGATCCGCAGGGGGGCTCATCCCATGGAACCTAGTTGGAACTAGTTTCTCTCTGTTGTACCAGGCTCTGAGCAAGTGCTTCTTCAAGGAGACTGCGGTGAGCTCTGAGACCTTTTGGCTGGGGCTTTCTATGCTGAACATGATCAGCTGAGGCTGAACAACCTCCTCCCACCTCCATGGATGGAGGACTTTACCTCTGTGTTACATCTGGCCCCCAGCAGCCTAAGGAGACCTTAACATTGAAAATGGATCTGGTGAATTAATTTGGATCCAGTTAGAGATGCTGCTTCTCAGATGACCCATGCTTAGCCTTCGTCCTTAACTGGAACAAGTGAAGCAATTTGGATTAAATAATCAGACCTTGGATGTTTAAATACGACAGTAGATTCTGCTTCTTAGCAACCCCTCAGACTGCCAGCAAAAATGTGCCCTTCTCCGGCAGTTGCCAGTAAGCGGAAGGCAGCTTTGCTAGGCTGCCGCAGGTGAAGGAGGTGCTGGGACATGTCTTCTGCTGGCTGCAGCCCTGCAAACCTGCCTCTGGGCAGGGAGGCAGAGGGGAGGGGAGCTACAGGCCAGATCCTGGGGCTTTCTCTAGGGAGTTGGGGGCCCACCATACCTCTCCCTGCACTCTTTGGGGGTCAGGCCTCAGCATGTCCCAGCACTTCCTTCCTTGGGTGCAGCAAGGCACTGCGTGAAGAGAGCACAGAGAGGGTCTGTGCAGCTCCAGCATCCAGGCTGCAGTCCCTTCCCTGCTACTGCCTTGCCCAAAGCCTCTCCTCCTAGCCTGCAGCCTCTTCCCTCCTGTTTGGTCCCTGTATGCAGGCAGGTTTGCTGGGCTGCAGCCCCACGAGGACATGCTGGGACACACTGAGCACCGGCCACTGGCAGAGTTGAGGGGCTCCAGCCAGGGAAGTCACGTTGCAGCACTTCCTTCTGGAGCTGCAGCCTCGCAAACCTGCCTGCAGCTGGGGCCTTTGTCTTCCAAAAGACGTTGCTAATAAGCGGCATGCCGTGGCCCATATCTGAAACCCATTAAAGTCAATGGGAAGGGATTGGTTCCCGGCTAACTGTTGCTATTATCCGGAAGTCGTCAATATCTGGGGTGCTATTCAGCGGAAACTACTGTATTTCTTATTCCTGTAGGGGAACCTGGTGCTTTACAGAGAATGTGGGACTTGTGCCCAGATGTCCTTGTAATCCAAGGCCAAAATCTTGAGTTTGTGGCTTGTTTTTCTGGTCGCCCATGAGTTCTCTAGGAGTTTGCCTGAGTACTAACAAGGGTGGAAGGCGGTCGAGTTCCTGTGAGCTCAGAATCTGGACCACTGACTTTTCAAGGATCAGGCAAGTGGGGCCAAAGCCTCATCTAATGTAAACTGATGTAGTGGAGTTACGTTGTTTACAGTAGCTGAGCAACTGGCCTAGTATGTTCTTCCTTCTTTTTCAAACATCCCTAAGGGAAGCTACCACCCTGACCCCACTCCTGCCCTCTTTTAAAGCCCAGCTGGTGCAGCGATGCCTTGGCTGTTTGCAAACCATGGGAACATCTGCTGCTCAAGCCTTTTTCCTGACCCCCTCACCCCACCCCCGGATTCATTATTTATAAAGTGTTTCCAGGCTGACCCCAACAGACAAACCAGTTACAGCGCGTCTGTGTGATATTTGCCCAAGCAGAGAGCAACAGCTACAAGTCAACAGCGTGCATATGGCAAACTGAACCCGGCCTTCTGCCTCTGGCCAACACAAAGTCGCATGCAGAGAGAAAATGGTCAATGCTAATGTGTTGCACCTAGCAACCGGGGCATGCAAACCCAATGGAGTTACTCCAGGTTGCCCCTCGTGTCCCTGAGATCCAAATCCAGCCCAGAGCATTTGCTCACCCCTGCTCTGTGCAGCTTTGCAGCGGTCCGCAGGTTTGTGGGAATTCATTCAGCTTACATTACATCCCGCCTGGAGGGTGCATTTAAAGGGGTGGGCTGGGGCATGGTTCTGCAGAAGGGACAATATTGATGTTTATTTTTAAGCTTTTCTTTTTGCCTTATGAATTTAAATGTTGACAGTTGCAGGAAATTATGTGTGTGTGTCAGAGGGCTGGTCTACACTAGAAGATTAGATTGGCCCAGCTATGCTGCTCAGGGGTGTGAAAAATCCACACCTCTGAGCGAGTAGTTAAGCCGACCTAAGTCCCTGTGTAAGTCAATGGAAGAATTCTTCTGTCAAACTAGCTACCGCCTGTCAGGGAGGTGGATCTACTACAGTGACAGCAGAACCCCTCCCTATACTGACATGTAGACATAGCCTCAGACAATGGGGGGTTAAGACAATAATTATTAAACAACAGTAGATGATGAGATTCAAAGTTAAAGCTTTCTAGCTGCTAAAACACAAATCGTCAACAAACAAACTTCAATCATCTCTAATAAGTTCGAAAGCAGCATTTTTCTTACTTTCCTATCTGATGGAATTATTTTGCATGGCTGCTAACGTTGACATTTACCAATAAAAACGGAACCCCCCCAAGCCAACTCACAGCTCTTCTGTACCTTCTCCAGTTCTGGGAGGGGTGTTTTGCAACTACCTGGGTTCTGGGAGAGGCTCTCCAATAATATCCCCTCCTTGATCGCTCCCATCCTCAGCCATCTCCATCTCCCCCTCCTTCCTCCACCCACCCCAGGAAGCACCGCCATCCCTCTTGCACAAAAAAGCCATGCCAAATCAATGTCTAATTTCAGCTCAGCAGCTGTAAGGGGATTAATTATTTATATTGCGGTAACAAAAAGCTTAGCATATTTTAAGTTGTCTGAAACAATTTCAATGCAACCTTGTTCGCTCTTCTTTACAAAACACGCTGAGATGTCTCAGAAGCGAGCTAAGGAGGAAACCATTCAGAAATGGCACACAAAATGGAATGAATGAGCGAGCGAGAATTCTATTTATTGCAGGATTTTACATAGCTGCCCGTCATGGTAGTATCTGGGCACCTTCCATGTAAAAGCAATGGTGACTTGACTCCTTCCCACTTTGCTTGGCATATCAGTCCCTACTTCTTTCCTTCCCTGGTACTTCCTCTCTGACCTAGAGTATCAGAGCACATGGGTCACTGCTATGCCACCACTGCCTAGGTTTGGAGACTTCACTCTGGCATGTCGACATAGGCAGTAGCTACACCTGGGCTGTGCAGTGGAAATGCAATGGACAGGGGGAGGTATTCAAGTAGCCATGGTGTCAGTGATGGCTGGAGGTCATGGACTTTACCGCCTGTCTTGAGTATTACAGCGTGGACCTGATTTTGAGGGGCTGTTCCTGAACGTAGGTTTGCTAGGCATGGCCCTGCCTCCCAAATGCCTTCGGGATGCTGTGGGGTAACATTCCACGACGACCTGGAGATCTCTGTGTCACCTTGTGGTGGCGTTGCATGGCACGGTGGCCGTGCAGTGTTCGGTCGTCTTGGTGCAAATGCCGTGATGTTTTGGCTTTGTCTTCCAGTGGGAACTTTCACAGGTACCTGAGCAGCTCATGGAAAAGACCCCCCAAGGCCAACGACGTTTGACCTCATTCTGAAACTTACTCAGGCTGAGCAACACTTACTCATGGGAGTAATTCCATTGAGCTTAATGGGACTTCATTCTGAACAACAGTTACACGGGCCCCTTATAAGTCTGCTATTTCCCATGGTCTGGGCCTGCACATCTCCACAAACTCACGGCACGCAGGGCGGGAGAGAACGGGCTATTAACAATGCAGATATTGTACCCTTCTGTTGAGCACGTTCTTGTTCCAGTGTCATAGACAGCCTTGGCCTTATTTTTGAAGATGCTATTTATTATTACTATAATGGTAGCGCCTAGAGACCCCAACCGTTATGTTGGGTGCTGGAGAAACACAAGGGAAGAGACAGACCCTGCCCTGAAGAACAAGAATGTAAATAGACAAGATGGATGAAGGGTGGATTTGCCCAGAGTGATGGGTCAGTGGTCAGGCTAAGAATAGAACCCAGATGTCTTGGGTGCCCATCTAGCATGCTGGCCACTGCATCTCACTGCTTCTCCTGTTGCCATCAATGGAAGTGTGTGCAGAATGCGGGAACTCAGACTGCTCTGGAATTCGGGGACAGCTCCTGGCCCTGGGTCCCTGGCTTGGATGTGCAGGCTTGTGCCAGCAGGAGAGCTGAAGGAGCTAAGCGTGATACTCCACAAGTACAGAGATACAGGGCTGCGTCACGCAGAGACAGGCAGGCGAGAGGAGCAGAGGGACTCAACGGTGGGTGCTTTTGCTTTCACATTTTCAATTTAGTCGCAGCATCTCTAATTCCGTAGATCTAAGGGTGCCTCGTGAGACTGTGAGGGAGCGAGATAGAAGAAAGATGAGGAAAAAAACCCCAGTAATCTTGTAAAAGTCAGTTTTGAAAAATCAATTTTCTTGTGTGACAAGATTTGCTTAAGGCTTTTTCTTCTGTAAAATCAGTCCATCATCCTTCGGGAGCACATGAAGGAAGTGGCAAGTGCAGCCTGGAATAATTTAGATTAAAGGCTGCTAAATTAGGATTTAGGACCCCCGTTGTCCCCTTCCTACAGAAAGGAAAACCACAAAGATGGTCAAGAGCTCTCCCCTTCAACCACCTACTGAGGATAGTTGAGGGCTGCCCCGACCATGTGATGCGTCTCTTGCCCAAAGGAGACGGTGACTGAAGGGCCTGAGAAGAGGAAGGAAAGTGCCACCCCACCACCCTTTTAAAAAGTGAAATTGGCCAGGTCACATCTTCTCAGATCTCTCCTATTTCTAAGGGAGCTTCAAAGGAACGTTAGAAGTTTTCTGTTCAGTGGCCAAAAGGCATCATTTACAGCCATTGTTTGGCATTGGAAGTGGGGTTCCGTTAAGCCTAGGAAAGTTCAGCTGCTGAATCCAAACTCCTTTGTTTCAGAAAGGTGGGTAGAAATCTCATGAGGTTCCTGATTTCAGCCCATTCAGAGGTCCAACCTTTCAGGATTTGCAGCCTGTCATGGAGCAAGCAGCCCTTTCAGGGGAATAAGAGCCTGGCTTGCCCACGATAAACTGCTGAACCCAACCTGGGAGCAACTGGGCACCCCACAACAGCTGGGGTGGAGTACCTGATCCCTGCAAGGAGGCTATCTGAGCAGTCTAAAGGGGGTTTCGCCAGCCTGCAAGGAAGGAAGTACCTTGAGAGTAGGAGGAGGCCTGTAATGAAAAGGTAGCTCCAAGGGTTGGAGTAGGAGATTGAGGACACTCTGAGAGACAGCATCCTTCCAGTTTGGGAGTAGCCACTTGAGAGACAACTCTGAAGAAGAGATGGGTAACCCTCTGCTTGGAGGGAGGAGAACAAGTGGGCCCAGAAGGCAAGGGGCTTGGGACTGCTTCCGAGGAGAGACGAGCGAGAGCAGCACTCTATGGACTTAGACTATTTCTAAAAAGAAGATTTACTTGTGTTGATTTCCACTGCCAATGAAGGAAGTCCTCAGTTTGAGGTGTTTCTTTAAGGAAAGTTTGTTTGGACTAGTTTATAGAGGGAGAAAGGGAAACTGAGGCACAACCCCAGGAGAGACTCTTGGACAAACCGGGACATCTATCTGGACATGCCATACACCGTCCGAAAGCAGAGTCTTATCAGCTTACCAGTGAAACTCCATTGCCACTAGTGGAGTGACTCCTGATTCAAAGCCATGCAACCGAGAGGAGAGTCAGGCCAAAGCTGTGCAGTTGCTGTACGTCAATTTGTTTCTTTGGGTTGATCAGCCGTGGCCCCATTGACCTGATTATGTGGATTCTTTACAGGAAAGGCCCTTGGCTTCCTTCGTTGTCTCCTGAGCACCAGTATCCTTGGCAAAGCCACAGATGGAAGAGCTGGGGGGGGGGGGTAAGGGGGGGCAGGTGTTGTTTTGCAAGTGGAGTTTCCTGTCGATTCCTACTCGTTCCTTCTTTTGGTGGAAACAAATGGGATTGGATTTCCCCCCAGTTCCGTTGCTGTTTCATTTGTCTGTCTGTTTGCCTGGTGTGTCACAGTCCTGCGTCATTCCTCTGACCGCCGTATGAAGGACCATCCGCTGCTGGTTTCATTAGCCTGACGGAAGGCAGAGGGAACCCAGGCAAGTGCTCCAAGCAAGGCTTAGCATGCCAAGCCCCCCAAAACGGCCCACGTTTCAGTGAGACGGGCACTCTGCTAATGTTACAGTAAGGACACGCAGGGGGAAGTGGAGAAGTATCCATAGGTTTAATATCCTTCAGGCTGATATTCTGCAGAACACAGGTCAGAGAACCTCACCCCACAATTCCTGCATCCAGCCCGTAACCTGTGATGAGTGAGGGCTGGTCTTTCAGGAAGACAAGAGACCGTAGAGGCCGGAGGGGATGGGATCACTGAGAACTGGTAGAGGGACTGCCCCACTTCATTGCAGGAGCCACACAAGAGGTGGGGGCTGAGGTGGCTTTTTAATCAATAGCCCTTCGTTATTAATACGTGGCAGCCAGTTTCCCCTCACACCTGGGGATCTCAAAGCGCCGCACAAATATTGGGGTGACCTTTGGCAGCACAAGCCCCGTGCAGCACTCGGAGCAGGTCTTAAATGGAACCCACGCCTTGTGCTGCTCCCCTGCACAGTGGGGGATTTTGCCCATGAACCTGGCAGCCTACTCATGAGGGTCGATCTCTTCTAATCCCCGTTTCGGGATAAAGGGAGCCGGGCCAGAGTCGGGCTGGCATTTTCATCTGGGGAAGGTAGGTTCCCAGCGCCCATTAGATTTCACTGGGGGCCGGGCGCCTCCTCGAGGCTCCTTTGAAAATCTGAACTGGTGACTCACCAGGGTCACGAAGTAGAGTTGGGGGCAGAGGTGGGACTAGTGCCTAGGACAGCTGCTTGCATAGCAGAGAGGCATGTCGTGGACAATGAGGGAGCGGGGAACACAGAGAGACAAGAAATCACAGATGTGATGGGACATGGCCAGATGGGCGTTGGCTTGGTAGCCCCTTGAAAGCCCCCTTTGCCCCTGGTACTCTGAACGCTCTCCATGCACTGAAACATCCTGGCCCTAGCAAGGACTCAGGATGTAGCTTGGCTCTCTGGCTGTTTGTGTCCAGTGTGCTTTGTTGTTTCCCATATGTGGGAGGGACTCCATCATGTTGCTGGCTCGTTTGACAGCAGGTTCATTTTGTACCGTTAATCATTTTTGCAGCAGGAAATGATGATCACAGGAAGAAAGCACTTTCCCTTTTTCAGTCTCTTCCCAGGAACCAGATTCGCTCTCCTGTACACTCTCTCCTAATTAGTTTGAACCACATCTGAATGTCTCCCGCGTGCTTGTTCCCATTACCCTGACAAGCTGGGTAAGGAGGCGACAAATCCCTGACACCTCTCATCTCCAAGCACAGAGAGCGGCACTGCTCTTCAAACTCCATCCTCCTGGACTGCAGCTGGAGCCAGCCGTGCCGGCAGATTCCCTGCAGCAGCCTGGCCTCATTTCCCAATGGCGAAGAGACTCGCTTCTTTTGTTTTTTTTTTATAGCTTGGCTCAATCTCGCTTCTGCCACTCACCCACGCTCCGCTCCCCGTCCTAGGGAACTGGCAGATGGGGCCGACATCACAAAGGAGATCAAATAAATTCAGTTCCGCTTATTTTTTTATTTCCCCGGCTTTCATTTTCACTTCAGAGCAGAGGTCCAGTTGCCTGGGATGAAGCTACAAAGACAAACCCGGGCTGGGAAATAGCAAGACAGCCATGGAAATGTTGCCAGGCCTGTAACTGGAGACCTCGGACTGTTTTGCATTTATTTGAACTCCCGCTTTAGCTTCATTGGCCTGTGTCAATAAATTAGATTTCTTCTGTGGCAGCCGTGAAATGCCTGAGGGCCCCTTCTGTGCTACTGGTTCTCTTAGCTGCTGGCTGTGGCTGGCCAGAGATGCAGCAGGAGAGGTGACATAGCCATAGAGGCGGAGTGCCAACGTAGCTTCCTGGCACCACACGGGAGACAGACTCAGCCTTCAGAGGAGGTGGAACCAGATGGGACCGTTGCTATTCTGTGGGAACTGGGGAGGCAGCAAGGACGCGGCTCATAGGGGCCGGGTCTGAGCTCTGGTACGCTGATGTAAGTTGGAAAGCCAGAGCTGTTCCAGGTTTACATTGGGATCTGGGCCTGGGGGCTTGCTGCCTTTCAGGAAAGGCACAACAAGACGGCCTGAATACCACCCTGCTGACTGAGAGTTCCCCCTTCAGATTGCTGGGGAGAAAGAGGGACTTGAGCTTCTGCCTTGTGTTGTTCCAGGAAAACCCAGCAGACAATGTGTTTCTGGGTGCTGCTGGACCGCAGCACTGTGGGCCCCGGCACCAATTCCCTCCCTACACAGCCATGTACAGAAATACACTGTTCTACCCACCACCCAAGAAACGCAAAGCAAATGTCTCTGAGGCCTCCAGTGTTCAGCGCAGACACTAGCAAACATCTATAAAAGAGGACGGGCGGCAGAGCTTGTCTGCCAGAATGCCCCAAAGCTACTGCTTCCCTGCCCAGGCCTTACTTCTAGATATAATGGGCTTGATTCTCATTTACCCGAGTGCCCCTAATCACTGCTCTGGCAATGTAAAGGGCTCTCTAAGTGAGGTAAGTCACCAGTGCAGTAGGGAGGCAGTGTGGCCTAGTGGATGAAACACTGGCCTGTCACTTGGGAGACCTTGGTTGTATCCTGCTCTGCTGCTGAGAGATCTTGGGCAAGTCTCCATGCCTCGGTTTCCCCATCTGTAAAATGGAGCTAGCGATGATCTCCCTTTCTAAAGCGCTTTATGAGAGCAGTAGAAAATGGTTGTAAATAAAAATAACCCCCCGACAGCCGCTCTCTCCTCTGAGCAATGCCCACACTATGGCATTTCCTAACCCACGATAGGGTTCTGGTCTGGAGCAGCGACTAAGGAATTTCTGATCTGGCCCTCCCTAACTAGCTGGCCGGGGGGGGGGGGGGGTGGGCACACCTGGCTGGCCAAGTGGGGAACAGCAGGGAAAACTCAAAGAGCATATTTTCATGAGCTGTAGGGGAAGGCAAAGCTGCAGCCTTTGTCTTTTGAAGTCTGTCACTCACTCTGTCTGTCGCAGGGTGGGTTATAGACGCCCCCTCTGCCTTGCTGGTGCCGGGGTCTCAGTACCCAAGGGGCGGTTGGCACACTGTATTTGGGTGTCCCGGCATGATGGCGTCGTGCCTTCATGTTGTGCTGAGATGTGCTCAGCTCTGTGTCTCTGGACACGTCTACAGTGCAGTCGGAGGTGTGACTGCAGTGCGGGCAGGGAGACCTGTGCTAGCTTTAAAAATAGCAGGGAAGATTCAGCAGCACAGACTCTGGCTCGGGCTAGCAATGCACGTACGTACACAGGGTCCTTGTGCCGTCACAGTGCAGAGGTGCCTGTCTCGCCCGCTTCAAAACAAACAAAGAAACCCACACCCAGTGGGTCCAGTTTTCCTCTTATGCTGGTGTGAATCAGGAATAACTCCTGCAAAACCACTGGCAGAAACACAGGTGTGGACTGGCATAATTGGGTCCAGCCACTCCAAGAGCTCTTCCTTTAGAACTGCGCAGGATCAGAAGCCAGGTTCATCTAACTAAGAGATGATATCAGTTAGCCAGGGCAGTCCCCCAATGGCAGCCTTGAGACTGGAATCTGCAGCGCTGGCAACCGCAGCCGGGTGCAGCCTTCCCCAGCATTTCCATGCGGCCCGGGCTAGGTTTGCATATTTTCTCTTTGTGTTTCATGCAGATGCCCTGATCTGCAAAGCCAGCTGTTCTGGTGATTACATTTTAATGTCTCAAGCTGGGAGTTTGCATTTCGGCTCCATGCTCAAACGCGTTAGCGGTTAAACAGATACAGCCGGCTTTGAAGTTAACACACTACTCATACAAATGGGGGTGCGTGTGTAGTCCACACCTCTCCCGGTGCTGTTGTCTCAGTCTGCTTTGCTCCGTGTTCTGAACCCCTGACAGCCCCTTTTAAACATTAATATAGATGTGATTGTTATTTAATCAGAGCCTAATATAGCAGGTCCCTCGTAATTAGCACAGCTTGCTGGGGGAAACAAAAAAAATTGTGCCCATAAAGTAATGGTCCCAGCGATTAGGGGATCTGGAGCAACACAAATGTTTGCTTTTATTTTGTGAATTGATTGCGGGGGGGAATGGTAAGCAACATACAGAAGAGTCAACACTTTGGCTGAGGTGTTCTTGCCCACCAGGCTCCAAAAAGAACTCTGCAAAAAGTTTCAGGGAGAAAAAAAGGCAAAGCTTTGGAGTTTGTGCTTTCCTCTGGATCCGCAAAAACAAAATGTAGAAGCAAAACCCAGCAGCAGGAGCACATTTTATATGGTACACAGCGCAATCACTTGTGTCAAAACCCAACCAATGTATGTTTTCACTTTATATCATTGTGCAAAGCTCCTAAATTTCTTTGTGAGATTTTTCTCTCAATCTAGTTCCCCCCCACCACCACCCAAAATGCTCACAGTTCAGGATTTAGCTATGATTCTACAATAAAGATTCAGTGCTCACGAATGATAGTACAATAACCATAACCTGAAGAAGACCTTTGTGTAAGCTCGAAGCTTGTCTCTCTCACCAATAGAAGTTGGTCCAATAAAAGATATTACTTCCCCCACCTTGTCTCTCTAGTACCATAGCAAAGCAGCACACCCAATCCAGAACTCATAAGCAATCCGACAATAAGAAAATAGACACAGTTCCAAAGTTGGCCTCTAATATTGGGTGCCTGACTGGACATCCCTTGGATCTGGCTTTCAGAGGTGCTAAGCACCTGCATTTCCATTGAAGTCAACGGGAGAGCTGAATATTCTGCACTTCTGAAAATCAGGCTCAGGGCATCTTGACATGGGCACCTAAAATTTGAAATACCCCAAATCAGAGGCCACTTTTGAAAACTTGGGTCCAAAGGCCTGATTTCCAGAGTGCCCAGAACTGCCACTGACTTCATCTGATATTGCTTGGTCTTAGCAATGGTGAAAATCAGGCAAAACTCACCGAGGAACGGAGGCACCCAAAATTAGAGTCAAATTTTTGAAAATGAGGGTTATAATGTGTCCAGCCCATCTCACATGAACAACTGTATGACAGCAAAACAAATGGACTAACTAATGGATACAGGAAAGGAGGAGAAATTCTGATAAGAAACCATAGTCCAGATCCAAGCAACTTTTTTAAATAAACAACAGTGCAAGGGAAGCATTAAATCAATAACTCTCCAGTGGTTTAGCAATGCCCCTGGCTGGGCAGTCTACAAGGATTGAATTCAGGATCTCTGGCTTCAGCTGAAGGAACAGTGACTTAGGGACTTTGATAGACTCAGAAACCTCCATACGCGTAGCCTCACCACTAGCCTTGTGGTGCTTCTCCCTAGCAGGTTCTCTAGAGGCGCACATCCCAACCCACCTTAGTGGTAGGCACTGTTCAGCATGAACTTCCCTGAGATAGAGATGTCTAATGTGCCAGCCCTTTGCTTTTGGGTTGTTTGTCCCAGACATGTTCGTTCAGAGGCAGCTGGGGAGTGACCGCCAGTCCTGCATCCTAGCCTGGGTGATGTGCATAGGACAAAGGCGGCACCATGCTTCTTCCTTTAGCTAACAGCTGCCAATTATGTCTTTTTTTGTTTTCCCCTAAGCAAATTGGAAGAGGAGGGGGGCAGGGACATCATCTCCCATCAGAGGAATATTCAAGCCCCACTAACTTTAAAGGAAACCTCTTAAGAAGCAGTTGAGTTTTTTATTAATATTCAATGAGCCAACCATTCTGTTGGTTCAGAGATAAAACAGTGTTTTCTAGACAGTGTCTGGAAGAAGGTCCTGTGCAGAACGTAGCTCCCTAAGCAAACAAACAAATGGAGCCCCTCACCCTCTGCCCCCTCCTGCTGCCAGCTGGGAAGTGCAATGAATCACGGACATACAATGTGGTGGGGCATTTTGTGGATGAAAGTAAGGGCTGAGGGGAGCCATCACAGGTGGGCTGTGAGCCTTTGGTTCACTCCTCTACAGCTCTAGCATTTAGTCTGGTCATCCAATCAGGTGCTATCTGGGGTCTGGTGAGACCCATCAGTGGGGTTTTCTTGCTGGAGATGAACCCCAGCAGCTACATTTTGGGGAGCAGCCCTGGTGTCTCCTCTGATGGGACTATGCAAAAGGAAAGTCCCTTCTTCACCAGCTTGGGAAGCTGGGTTCCAACCCGGTGAGGTTCCCCTCTGACCTCACCCCACTGATGGTCCTGTGGAGTTGCATTCTGCAGGAGCTCGAGGCCCTAGTAGACATGCATGGCCTGTAGCCACATAGCTTGGGCTTTGATAGGACAAACTAATCCAGGCTGGAGGAGACCATCAAGATGCTGCTGGGAGTGGTGCTGATGAGTCACAAGGAACATACATCCCTGTGAGTCAATAATGAACCAATGCCTTATAGGTTGCTGCATGCGGAAAAGGGAGAATTTTCGTACTATTACTGGGATCATGTCCTGTCCCCCTGTGGCATTAAAGAACCCATCACACTTTCTGGGTCCTTCCAGTTTTAGTTATGTCACTCCACTGACCTAAATCCCTCTGTGGTTTCAACTGGATCATCTTCATCACTTCCTGTTCTAAACTGTTATCTAGTGTTGCAATGTGCTGTTGGGCAACTGCTGTACTCCACTGCAGAGACAGCTGCCTTTCAGCAATAGATGACATCTCTCTCCATTCAGTGCCTTATTTTCAGAGATGCTAAGCACCCAGAACTCGGGCTGATGTTGATGGGAGCAGTGGGTGCTGCTGGTCCCCCAATGTATAAAGAGAGAATGTCGTTTTTAAAGGTCTCGGGTAGCCTTGGGGATGGGAAGCACTATATCAGTGCGAGAGAGTGAGATATTTATTATTGCCCTGACGGTACCAACTTCCCATCCCTTCACAAAAATAATAAAAATTGTAACAAGCCAAAAGGCTCTGCCTCTTGCAATATTAAACCTGCCCATTTTATTCTGCCACTTTAAAGCTTCTCTTTCTTACTGTGAGTGATAAATAATAACAGCAGAAAAACACCCCACAGACACACAACTGACATCAAAAGCCAAGAGAAGATTGGTAAACAGAAAGATCTGAAGAGAGCAAAGAGGAGGCTCGGTTGAGAGTCAATTCACGTAGCTCTGACTTCTGTTGTTTCCCATTAATTTTACCCACTATCACAGGTGGTGGAACAACGACGGCAGCTAATTACTCTCTCTCTCTTCTCTTGTTTGCTTGGAGCAAAATAAACTAGCTAAATTCCAAATCCTCCTCCAGCCCCCAATCTCAGAGTTGTCCGTTGAGGGAATAGAGCACATGGGGAGTGTATTGGAGGATGATCAGTTATGTAATTTATGCACTCATATGCTTCCTGCCTGGACTCGCTGGAGGAGCCATTTCCCATTGCTTCTCCACACCGCTCCTCCCACGGCTTCTCACTATTCGATCCCAGGCCCAGCAGCTGATCTCTCAACACCCACCCTTCCACACTGCTTCTGCCTGGGACTTTATCCTCCAACACGTCAGCTTATAAGGAAGCCACGGGAGCCAATGCTGGAGACAAAGGGAAGGGGATGGCGAGGCCCCACGCCACCAAAGCAACGCAGCCCATAGGGTCAGTGAAAAGACTCCTATGGATTTCAGTGGGAACCGGATTCAACCCTACATGGTGCAGTGCTAAAGCCAGCAGAAGGCTGATCTTGCATTGGCTGGCGCCAGCATGGTATTCACGGGCACCCAAAAGAGTCCCGTCTTGTCCTCAGTCTGAAAGAAGGGCGCTCTACTAGCAATGCAGGACATTGAAGGGTGGCCGGGGGGTGGGGAAGACAGTGAAATGGGGGGCAATTTGTATGGGGGGGGTTGGGAGGTATGTCACAATTTCTTGGGACTATAAGAACCAATTAGAACCCCGTCCCCCCACCTCAAAGAGAATTAATTACAATAAAAGAACTATTCAGAACGAAGCATCTGAAGTAGCACCCACAGGCACTGCCCAACCCCCAAGGACAAGGAGCTGGGATTTGAACGCTGCTCCGCCAGCACAAGCCTCGATGAGGGGTGCGAAAGGGCAGCCTGCAGAGATCTGACTAGCCATAGTGCCCACGGCCCATCTGTGAGCCGAGCCCTGGGGAACAAGACAGACCCGCCTCTCCAGTGCCATGTTGCACACTGGGTGCCAGTGTAGCACGCTGCAGTCAGGAGGGGGGATTGTAGCCAGCTTTGCTCTCGGTTAGCCTCCTGAGTGCAGCCCACCCAGGCCCCTGGCTACCTGCCCAAGCAGCTTTGGGACTCCAGCTAGCTTTGATTTAGCTAGATCAACGCTAACTCGGGGGCGTTGTGCAGCAATCACACCTTCCAAATGCAATAGAGACGCACCCTGAAGGGCACATTCACATCTCAGCTGGGAGCATGCTGCCCAGCCCACGCAGACACACAGGTGCTAGCGCTGCTCGAGATGGCATGCTGAAAATAACGGTGTGGCCCTGGTGGCCACCTGGGTATGTCCCCGGGGAGGTGGGCAGGTTTCTGTGACTCCCAGCTCCACTGCTATTTTATCTATTCTCTCCAGGAAGCCCACGCCCAGCTGCAGTGTAGACATACCCTGTGTATTACGGCTACCACCAGGGATGTACCCGGGAACCTCTAGCACTAAAGCGCAAGCTCGACAGCTTCAGCACCAGGCACAGGCCTCACATTCTCCCTGCATCTGGCCCCGTGGGGGATACACAGCACACATTGACCAGCAGGGTACCTAGAGACCAGGTAATTAGGCCACTTCCATTCCCCATTCTCTTGTCATCCTGCTCTCATGTGAGTAAAGGAGGAGGGGCCAATGGGCTTGCGGATTAATACCTATAGCTTCCACTCCCACCGGTGCTGCCGTGCAGCAGCCTCGCCCTGCCTACTGCACCCAGCCAAGCTTTGCAGAATCCGGCCCCTCATCCTCATCTCATTCCTTCGGGAGCCTGGCTTCTCTCCCTGGACTCCGAGGTGTGGGGGGAGAGCCAGAGGGGGGCACGGAGGGGAGCTTTTGTTCCACTTCTCCAGCTTCAGGAATAGAGAGCCAACCTTTCCTGCTTGTCAGCTCCTTCCCCTTTGCAGAGGGCATTTGTCTCTGTTAGCTGAGCAGGGCTTTCCATAAAGCTGTAACAGCCATTCTGCACGCCAGGGCAGAGCCCGCGCCTTCCAGAGAGTCCCGCCTCATCGGCGCAACACGACGCCAAGTAAGATGCATGAAGCTATTAAACACTCAGGCCCGTTTGCTTTGCTCAAACTAAATGGGTTGAAAGGCCCAGATTGGTTCAATTTGGCCTCGTTTTCTGGGCTCATGCCGCTGCACTACATCACTGCGTGCGGAGTATAAGCACAGGACGTGCTCTGGGGGCTGCCGGCCGCAGGGAGCGCTGGTCCTAGGCAGGCCCAGGGGCACGTCCAGGGACGAGCCCAGCAATCCCGCCCACACAGTATAGTTCCTCTTTAATCCTTCCGGCAGGCTAGCAGCATCGGGAGGAGAGTGACAGCCTTTGCTTGTGCACAGAACAGCTTCCCCATGCAGCCCTGCCAAAATGCCAACCCCTGACCTAGGGTCCAGGCCTCAGCTCCAGAGGCGCGAAGGCTCCAGGTTAAGGCGCTTGGCTGATATTCACAGGACCTTGGTCCAGCTCTGCTACAAACTTCTCGGGAGACCTTGGGCAAGTCACTTCATCACTTCCTTTGTAAATGTGGCCGATGAGGCTTCCGGTCTTATTAGTTTATAAGATCTCCAGGCTAGAGACTGCCTTGTGCTGTGCAAATTGTGCGGTGCCTCACACAGCGGGGCCCTGATCTCCAGTCAAACTTATCCAGCTTCAGTACTTTCCTGCTCCCCGTTACCGTAGGGCCCGAGCACCTCACAACCTTTAAACATATTCATCCTCACACACCTGCTGTGTAGTCGGGGAGTGCTGTAATCCCCAGGACACAGCTGGGGAACTTAGGCACGGACAGCCTAAGGCCCAGACCCTCAGAGGTATTTAGGTGCCTAACACCCATTGAAATCATTGGGAGGATCTGGGCCGAAGTGTCTCAAGGTCATATAGTGGCAGGGCCAAGTTCCAGGCTAGCATCCCAACCATTGAGCCGTCCTTCCACCACGTGCTACGCTGCCCTCCAGGAACTGCTATGATACGCAGTGGAGAAAACCGGGCCATTTTCAGGGATGCTTTGGCCCCTCCCTCCAGACCAAACCAAAATGACACCTCAACCCCCACCCCAATCACAGGAATTGCAATAGTCACTAAAGCCATCATTGCTTTCAGCCCCATCTTCCAGCTCCGTGCCTGACCTGGTATAAACTGAGACTGGAGAGAGCAGCGTCAAGCGTGGAGGCTGCCTTTGGCGAACGACTTTCTCTGAAATGGGAAATCCTTGGGATTTGAGCTCAGGTAGGACCGTCATCTGATTGGGATCCCCAAGTGGGAACACAAGCGGAGCAGTAGCATCTTCAGACAGAGCCAGCCCCACTCTCACCCCACCACCCCGGTAGAGAAAATGCACTCATCAGGAAAGCCAGTTGGAAAATTTCCGATGGAAAGTTTTCCTTTGGAAAACGAGGTTTTTGTCAGCATCAAAACGTTTTGTGGCAAGGTTGACTGCGATAACGTTTTCGTTGAATAAATCAGAACATAGCACTCTGATGACCTCTTCAGGACGGCGTGTTTTGATTGCCCAGTTTGAAACAACTTTTCCTTTCCATTTTAAAAAATTGCATATTAGAGAAAATAATGTAAAAGATTTAAAAATCAAAATAGGAAAAAGGGTTTTGATTTTATCAAAACAAAATGGTTCCATTGACCTGAAATGGCTTTTTCCCCTGGAATTTCGTTTCATGGGAAACGTCAGAATTTTTTGTTCTTTTTCATTTTAGAACAGAATTTTTTTTGCAATCATGAAGTTTCCAATGAAATGGAAACTCCGGGTGCTGCACAGCTCTATTCACCGGCCTTCAGAATAACTGAATAGTGCTGCTGCCTTGTACAAGGCAGGGGACAACTTTACTGGCTTATTATTAACAATAAACCCACTTCATGGATATCTTTCATCGGAGGACCTCAAAGCACTTAACGAAGAAGGCAAGCATGCCAGCTGGGCTGAAAACGCAGTAGTGAGCATAGAACTGCCTCCCTGTGGCCCAGGGGGAGGATTTTATCTCACACCACATGGGGAGAAAATGACAGAACTTAGCAATGCCCTATTTCCCATCACCCTCATCTCTAAAGGACACCAACCTCAGTGTGTCCACACTTGAAGCCAAGCTTTGCCCTGCCAATACACGTGTCCGAGCAGATTTCGGAGCACTTTCTGTAACCCATGAGATGTAGATACCCTCCATGGGGGTCCAAACTTACACCTCTCAACACTGTGACACAGACCTCCATAACTTGGGCTAAAGCAGCAACTCTGTCAACAGGCAGTAGTAGCAGGCTGTTATCTTCTATTAGCACTAGCTTCTGGAGGGAGAAACACCCTCCTCTTTACAAGCACGTTATATGCGTATGTTCCCCCGTGTCCCCATGAGGGTTCATACAACAGTCCACGTGTATATGCAGAATAGGGTTGCCAACCCTCCCGGACTGTCCTGGAGTCTCCCGAAATTAAAGGTTAGTCTTTAATGAAAGATTATGTCATGTGATGAAACCTCCAGGAACATGTCCAACCCAAACTGGCAACTGCAATGCAGAAAGTACTATGGAATGCCTGCAATTGGAAGGATGTGTGTGTATGCAGTAACAGGAGCATGTATGAGGATGCACGTGTGTCCTTTTCTGTGCAAGAGTGTGTGTGTGTGTGTGTGTGTGCGTGCGCACACATACACAAGTAAAGGCGTGCATGAGTAGGCACGTGGCCACACAAGAGTGTGCCAATGTTTGTTAGTGCAGGTATGTGTGCAGGGACACTCCATGTCACATGCCCAGCGTGCTGCAAGGCTTGTGCACGTGACGCGACATGGCATGCACTCGGGTGCAAACACGTGTTTGTGACCTCGTCATGCTTAGAGAATGCAGACACTGGCTTTGCAATACAGAGTCCCAGTGCGAAGCCAAGAGAGGCGACAGCTTGCACAGGTTATTCATGGCAAAGACGACAGTGCCGAGTCTGCAGTGGACCCCTGCCCAGAAAAAGGCATTTGTATTGTTTAGACATTTCCTTCTCTGTTCAAAGTTGTTTACCAACAAACACACTGGGAGGTATAAAAAAGAAATGTTGGCCAGAGACCAAGACCTGATATTTCTATCAGAGGATGAGAGGAGCCCCATAATATAAATCAGAGCAGGTCAGTCCCCTGGAGAAAAAAAAATAGCTCTTCTTCCACCTGATCCTAGTTTGATTTTATTTATTTCAAAGAACAGGATGCTCATTGTCTCTGGTCTCGGGTCTTGCATGACTCCTAAGGAGTCTTGCACCTCCTCTGCAGCCCAGGTCTAGTCTTTCTCGGGGGGATTGAATTACACAGACCACATGGCCCTGGGGACTCCGGGATTTCACCCAAGCGCTGATTTCATATTCGTCTGTTTTCTGATGCCTCCGTGGGCTCTGTCTGCATCCAAGACTCTACACATGTTCCACTCCTTAATACGGTTTCCCTTCAAAAGCAGAGGCAAGGTTCAGAAAGCTGGTTTGTTTGTACTTTCCCGGCTCACAGCTCTGAGTGCATGAACTGCTCGGATAAAGTCTGCTGATTTTTGTAATAAGAAAATGTGACTCTCTCTCCTCTTATTGAGAGCCCTGGAGAGCCACCACATCTTTTATCCCTGTGCTTGGCTGATGGGCACGTGGCTCGTCCCCGTTTGAATGGCTGCAGATGACGTCTAGAACTGTGCAAAGGGATGTTTTCACCCACTGCTGTGAACTGGAGCCAAAGCCAGATGTCATCATGGTGCTGGGGCCACGGTGTGGGAACTGCCACGTGACTAGGGATTTTGTTGTACAACCTGAGGCATCTTAAAGTGACCCAGTGCTTGGCACTTTCTGAAAATTTAGACCCCTTTAAGGAGTTTCAGGTTGGACGCCCAAAATAAACAAGCGCTTTGAAAATCTTGGCCACTGAGGTTTGGATGAGATATAAAGTCAAAGTCCTGGACTGCTTACCATCATTAACAATCTCATAATGCCATCAATCCCAAGGTCCCAGTCATATTCCAGTTTTAGAATGTACCTCTTGCCTGTCCACTTCTCCCTACAGTTTCAAAGGGAAATATTATTGGGGGGGGGGGTTCCCCTTCTTCTTCATATCCTCTCCTAAACGGCTGTGTCCTGTCCTGACAGCTGCTGTGTTCCACTCCAGAGACGGCTGCATTTCAGCGGTGGGAGAACTGACCCTTTTGCAAAGTCTGTCGGGATTCTTCGGCATGAAACCGGAAAGCCCTAAATCAATCATAGCTGTTAGATGAAAGGAAACCCTGGAATGGCGGCAAAATCCCCTTAGCTTGTTATTGTGGTGAAAAAAAAAAAGTGTCGAGTGATGTTAATCCATTAAGGGAGCTTAAGAAACTCAAACAAATGAAGTGCTCACATTTTTCAGGCTCCTTTTCTTTGAAAAACAAAACAACAACTAAACAATTTGCTATGCAAAAAATACAACCCATCAAATGAGCAATTAATTTTTTTAGAAAGACCATCATGCAATGGATCATAAAATGCTTTGGAGTGAGTGAGACACAGAGAGGGCTTGATAGAGCTGCGGATGCTGACACTAAGGCAACTAGGGAGGGTGAAAGGACAAATGGCACTGAAGTGGGGGAGAAGGAAAGGGAAAGCAGTGCTAGAGCTGCAGGGAGGATGACTGGAAGGAGGCAGGAATGGGGAAGAGGAGTGTGATATTTAGACACAACATGGTGATTAAAGAACAGAAGGACAGCTCTTTGTGCTGTTACAAGGGAGCAAACCTGTTTGAGACCCTGCCCTGGGGGAGTCCCCATTGTAGGGGAATTCTTAATGGAATGGAGCTCCTATGCCACACACCCCATGCTGTGGCCAGTGCAGTGGGCCTGGCCAGAGGAAAGGGGGCATGGCTGGGCATCCCTTACACCCTGGTGATACCAGAGGCTGGGGCATTGGGAGACAATGCAAATTAGAGCAGCCCTGAGACTGCTCTAATATGCACCAGTGGTGAGTGGAATCTAGCCCAGCACCAAGTGCCCCAGGGCCACTGAGATGCAAAGGTGTCATAAAGCCATTTCAGCAGCCCCTCCTTAGCTGCACTAAGCAGAAGCTGAGGAAAAGGCTAGTTCAAGCAGTCTTGAGCTTTGGGGTTGTGTCAGGCTGCGGCCAATGTCTTGTCACTCAGCCAAGGGGGGTTGTTTTCCCTTTGACTGTGCAAGTGAATGCATCATAGTGTAATGTCTCCTGAGAAAGTTCACCAAGTTATTTTCCCAGCTTGGCATGTGCTTCTTCATCTTTTTTTTTTTACCATACTTATGAAAACAGAGCTATTTGTATCTTTGACATTAATTGACTTCTCAAATTAATAACTCTTCTTTGTAACTAGGAATGCAATTATTGCTTTATTGCGCTGATGGCAAGATTTCCAGCCAGCAGGAATAGCTGCTACCAGCACACTCAATTGTGCTAATTAAGCTGTAAAAGTCTAACAGGAGGTAGGTCATGATAACCTGTCCCCGGAGGTGCTGCTCAGTTAATACAAACTGTTTTTTTTGTAAAAGTATAAATGATTGTGCATGTGTGTGTAACACCAAGTGATGAGTGATGAGCAGCTGATTACAGCTGTCAATATGAAAGCCACTGCAATGCTGAAGGAGGGCCAACAAGAGAAGTGATGTTGTCTGGTGCAGTGGTTCTCAACCTTTTTTCATTTGCGGACCCCTTTGGAAATCTATTGCCTGTATATATATAGTTGAATTCTGTACAGTCAGTTTCTAGTCTAAGTCATTTATAGAACCCTTGTGCAGATCCTGATAATATGATTGGCCCTCTCCTTTCTCATATGCTTTGATCATCAATGAAGTGGTTAACGACACCACTAATACATAACCTTTATACAGTAACATCTAGTGTTACGAACACCAGAGTTACAAACTGACCAGTCAACCGCATACCTCGTTTGGAATCGGAAGTACACAATCAGGCAGCAGCAGAGGCCAAAAAAAATACAGTACAGTACTGTGTTAAACGTAAACTACGAAAAGAAAATAAAGGGAAAGCAGCATTTTTCTTCTGCACAGTAAAGTTTCAAAGCTGTATTAAGTCAATGTTCAGTTGGAAACTTTTGAAAGAACCACCATAATGTCTTGTTCAGAGTTACAGACATTTCAGAATTACTAACAACCTCCATTCCAAGGTGTTCGGAACTCGGAGGTTCTATGGTATATCGCGTCACATGTGGAAAACACTGTACTGTAATTAGTCATTGGCTAATTAATTCTCAAATCATATGCAAGTGGTAGGCAAGTATTATTCTACAGAAGAGGAAATTGAGACAGGAAGGTGAAATGACTTGCTCAACATCACACTGTGAGAGGCTGGGTTAGAACTCAGAGCCTCTGGATTCCCCAACCTGTGCCCGTTCCACAGCTCATGCTGCCCCACTCTGGCTATTTAAATCAGCGCCACTGGGATTCAGCGTTCACACTCGGCTAGGATAAACGGGTCTGCTCACACCTCTTTCAGAGCTATTGTAGCAGGTTGTCCGTAGATTCAGGCAGACACCACAGCACTGCTATGCAATTAGTCACATTCTGAGCATTTTCTATCCAGTCATAAGGGCTCGAAGGTTTTGATTTTTTTTTTTTAACTCAAAAGCTTAGATTCTGGGGTGCAAGATGGACCCTCGAGAAAAGTGACCCATGGTGTTGAACCAGTCTGACCCTGACTTTTGTGAACATTAATTTACCACTAAGAGACCCCCTGGGAGAAGGGTATTATTTCTGAGGCGCAGACAGATTCAATGACTTTCTCCAAGGTCATTGGCAAATTTAAGACTGGAACACAGAAGTCCAGGTATTAGCAACTTTTTCTAGCCTCCCAGACTCTACAACCTTCTCCATCTAGCTGGATCTGGCCAAGATCCTCCCCATATTTGGAGCAGGGCGGTCGTGAGTTGTGCTGGTTAGGAAATTTTTGATGAAACTTTTTTTTTTCACCAAAAAATGCCGATTTTTCTAAAACTGGTCATGAAACAGGATCAGATTTGACAAATCCCCTGAAACGAAAAATTTTTGGAAAAGAAAAATTTGGAAATTGTCCAAATGTTTTGTTTTGACATTTTTTGTTGTTTGAGTTGAAATGACTTTCCAATTCTAAATGTTAGTACATTTACATTTTAAAAAGGGGTTAAAAAAGTGAAAATAAAAATGAAACATGTTGAAACTGAAATGATCGAAATGAACGGTTTCGATTGACCTGGCACAATTTCTTTTCAGTTTGCTGGTTTGCAAAAATATTTGAGATTTTTGACTTTTCAGGATGCGAAAAAATATTGAAATCTCAAAAATTCTTTCAGGAGAGGGAAAACATTTCCTGCCCACCCCCAGTCTTGAGTGAACCCCTGGCCCTGTTTTGGACCCCCAGTTTGAACACCCCCACTCTATGCCAGTGGCTCTCAAGCTTTCCAAACGACTGTACCCCTTTCAGGAGGCTGATTTGTCTTGCGTACCCCCAAGTTTCACCTCACTTATTAACTACTTGCTTACCAAATCAGACATAAAAATACAAAAGTGTCACAGCGCACTGTTACTGACAAATTGCTTCCTTTCACATTTTTACCATATAATTATAAAATAAATCGATTGGAATATCAATATTGTACTTACAGTTCAGTGTATGGTATATACAGCGGTATAAACAAGTCATTATCTATATGACATTTTAGTTTGTATTGTCTTCGCTAGTGCTTTTTATGTCGCCTGTTGTAAAACTAGGCAAATATTTAGATGAGCTGATGTACCCCCTAGAAGACCTCTCTGTGTACCCCCAGGGGTACACGCACCCCTGGTTGAGAACCACCACTCTATGCTAGGTGGCCTCCAATGATCCTGCATTTTACCTTATACTGTTCTGATTAAACAGCCTCTGGCCTGGGTACCAAGAGTGCAATAGAAGCCCAGAGATGCTAATGAAATTGTATCTTTCGAAAAGACTATGTAAAAAACAAACAACCCCCAAATTCTCCCATAATAGACTGTTCATTCAGTGTGTGTTTTGATCGTTATGCCCCCAAACATATGGTTACGCTACCATGCTGCAAGGGCTCTAATCCCCTCTAAAGTGCCAGTGAATCTCTGACCAAGGAGTTTGGTGTGTGCAGCAAAATGCAGCCGGCGGCCGTTGCAGAGATGGAGTCCATTAACATACAACAGCACTATCGAGGGGACAGACTGTGGCTGGAGCACCAGACAGCACTGGTCTCTGGCTGCAGCAGCCCTGCTCAGCCAGGAGAGGGAGTGGGTATGCGGGAGCAGGTCCATTCCGGTACAGGAGGGAGCAATGCTAGTTCTATACCCCACCTAATACATCACATGGTCAGTGCAGTTGGGCCAAAGCCCATCTTATCCAATCCAGAAGAGCAGGTGCCAGGCTGTAGCCACGCATGGTAATAAACACAGCAATACACAACAGCTCCAAAACCACTGGCTGCACTCAGGGAAGCAGCTCCATACGGCCAGCCAGTAGAGTACATCAACATGAGCATGACTCCAGTAAGGGGGCAGTGTTAAACATCCCCCATAGCGAACAAAAGCCCACTCCTGGCGGGCAGTCTTACCTGTACTGGGTTGCCGCTGGGTTAGCCTTGGCAGAGCAGTGAAACTTCACCGTGTTGTCCTCAAGCACTGGCTGGGGCTCTACGGACAAGTTGACGAGAGGCGGGTCTGCAAGGAGACATCGACAATCCATCAGCTGTCACATGGATAAGTGTATTGGACTGCCGCAGAAGGCGCATCGCTCAGCTCCGGCCATGCCTTCTGCTGCAGTGGGTGAATGCTAACTGGCAGGTATGTGACCCAAGTGATTGATTTAAACCCTTTCATGCCAGAAGTCCAAAGTCCCGAAAGCACTTGGTGAAGCCATGTGCTCTTTGGGACACAGCAGAGATCGGGGAGTTGGGGCTCACAGGCTCTGTTCCCAACTCGGCCACTTATGTGCTGCATGAGTCTCAGGGTCTCTCTCCCAAATCTATACAGGGCCTTTCCACCCACAGTGCAGCTCATGGGGCTTCTTTCTTTGCTCCAAGAGACAGAGGGACTAAGGGGCCTTTACCAGGTTCAGAGCCTGCTGTTCCGGTGATCAGCTCAGCGATGGGCTGAAGAGGATGCTTCGGATGGAGCAAGTGCCAGCAAACACTGGGGCATGTGCTGAGTTCAGCGAGGATGGTGTGAAAGGCAGCACAGGAGGCATTTGCAGCATTGGGGTTAGTTCACAAGCACACTCTGCCCTCCTCATTATTTATATTACAGTATTATTTGTCTAGCAGCAGGAGCTCAGGCCCCATTGTGCAAGGGGCTGTACAAATACACTGTTCAAGACAGTTCTTACCCTAAAGTGCTTAGACTAAATAGACGAGACAGAGAAAGGAAACGGAGCAGAGCAGGGAATTACTTATCCAAGGTCACACAGCAGAACAGCAAACAGAACCCGGGTCTCGGCAGCCCCCCGCTTAGCCACTGGATCACACTGTGGCCCTGGCTTTGGGCACACCCCCGTCAACAGCTGCTTGTCTGTGACTGGCCTTCTCCTCTTAATTCTGGCTGAGGAGGATGTACCTCAGGGATCCTAACAAAACAGGTCAGCTCTTGGCAGTATCACCCCTAAATGTTTCCTCCATTTCTCTCTTCTCTGTAAGGAGGCTATTGGCAAAAGAACCTCAAACAGGTCTCTTACATACAGGTACTCCTACTACGTCACCAATCTATCTATCTGCGCACTCACGGATCACTCAGTAGCTCATCACCGTTTGCACTCTCCCTGGGAGGTGAGGCATGGTGCTCACTGGATCTTCCAGCCAATGAAAGTCCAGTTCAGGTCTGACATTCTTCTCTTGCCTTCTCTCCTCTCCCTTTCTCTTTTCTCCTCCCTGGTTTTTGGCTCTGTCTGTTATCTGGGCAAACACTGGGGCAGAGGGGGCTGACCCCTGGCTTTGATGGCTAATAAGTCAGGGATCATCCCAGCTGGAGACGACTCAAGATAAAGAGCTGAAAGACAGAGAAGAAACTAGAACCATCCAGTGCTAAATGACACGGCACAGCAATTATCCTAATGCACACACACATCACGCACAGCCCCCCACACACGGATATGCACACATCACAGCTCACACAGACACGCACAAAAACTAGAATACACACCTCTCTCTCTCATACACAGGCAAACAACACGTGCATGTATACACAGGGGCCCACACAAAGACATGTGCTGCACCCTAACATACAGCCACACAATATTCACTCCTAGGCACACTGTGCATAGATACACACAAGGAAGCATACACACATCCCCACAAGGCAGCAAGCCAGACTTGTACAACATGTGCTGAGAATGTGTTGCTCCTCTAGAGCTGCTGAACTGTGCTGTATGCTGACCCTCTCCCCATTCCCACCTTTGTGCCTTTGGAGGCCACCTGGAGGAGGAGATGTTATTGCAGACATCAAACCCTTACCGGACTTGTGCTCTGCACCAGCATTCTTTTGCTATAACAGAACCAAGGCAACAAGCAGCCAGGATGCATTCCAGACTGCCCAGAGTCCACATGCTGATCTGCAGCTTAAATGTTTGCCCACTACCACACCAACCCACACGGACCATCCGCTCCTGTTCTCCAGCACTCCGCTCTATCCAAGGCCTCGGGGGTGGATGGCTGATTTACAGTGGCGTTGAGCAACTGCTGTTCCCATCGGTTTTACTTGGAGTTCTGCACCTCTAAAAATCAGGCCCTGAGGTTTCAGCGGGGTCCATCTAAGCCACGTGGGATGGGGACTTTTCCAAGGGAGACTTTCAGTGGTCTGTTTAATAGCCTGGGGCAAGACCCCATGCTTTCACATTGTTCATGTTAATAACTTATGCACTGTACCAAAAATCAGCTAAGGGTCCAGCAGGGGGACGCGCTAGCTTGCTTTCATTTCTAAAGCGAATGGCTCAGGACTTTTACAACCCACTCCAGGATCCTGCTGGGAGGCAGGCGTCATTATCCCCATTTTACACACAGGGAGTGTGTAAGTATTGGAAACGTGACTTGGGCAAGTACCCACAGAGGTGGGCACAGAATCCAGGAGGCCTGGGGCTGACTGGGACCATCCTGCTGTCACCACCATTCCTAGGATTAGAGCCCTTGAGACTGAAGGGCTCTGTTTATCCCTCACATGTGCTCTGCACACTTCAGCAGCTGGCCAGCTCTGCCTTCATTGTCTCACTAATGGGCCCCACCCTTGACCTGGGAGAATTAGCTCAAGGGGAATTCTGTTTCCAAGGCCCATTCAGATCTCAACCTCTCTGTGTTAAGGCCAGCAGAAGTACCAGTGAATGCCAGTGGGGATGGTGATCTTGTAATCTAGACACTTGTTCACTGGCAACGAGATGGAGGTGACCAAGCCACCCAGAAGCAGACAGAAAGTAACAACAGAAAGTGATCACTACTGACCTGAGCCCCTCTATCTTGAGGGCCTTCACTGTTGGACAGGAGGGAATTTCAAGCCTTTGTTGGCAGAAGAAAGGTAAAGCTCTGTGAGACAGAGTGCACTTGGGGGCTGGCCCATGACTTTTGGAATGAACTCACTAAGGCCCATCACAAAGCTTCCCACCTTCCATCCAAGGGCAAAGCACATTTCTTTGACCTGCAATTCTCCAATGTCAGCGTAGAGCAACAGCTATATATCCGCCCCCTCCAAAACAAAGCTCTCCCCTGCACACGCTTCTCCCCCTGGGGAGAGGATGAGAAGACAAACACATGACACACATGTGGGCACCTCACTTATTTCACTACTGGAAGGCACTCAGGCCCAGATATGCAAAAGTATTTAGGTGCCTGTCACTGATTTCCACGGGAGCTGGGCACCTAAATATCTTTGAGGATCTGGGCCTCAGATACTGCAGTGATGAGCATGGGATAAGAACCTATTTAGATTAGAAGAAGAACCATCCTATTAGTTAGATGGGCCTCCAACAGTGACATCACTTTGCATTTCTTTAGTGCCTTTCCTCCCAAAGGATCCAGAAGCACTTTCCAAGCCAGCCGTGCCCATCACATTCCTACGCTGCATGGTACTTGCTAATATTCCCATGCTGGCTGGGAGTTCTTAAATCTACCACGATTTAATGCACATACAAGCTCAGACATGACATTTCACTTCAAAAAATAAAGGGAGGCTTGTGAATCCCATTTAAGGGAATAAACTGTCTTGCTTTGAAATGTTCCTGTCTCACATTGCACTCTGTAATGATGATTTTTTGTGCATCTATTACCTTGAAAGCGGCATTTACTCTCTTTCATCAGCCTAATCATCCCTGCCAAGTCCTAACTGGTGTCACAGACCTTTCTTTAGACTGATACTCTCTGTTATTTTGCCTTTTATATGATAAGCATCTAAAATACTTACTGCCCAACAAAATTTAGAAGAGAGGTGAAGAGAAGAGAAGAAAGCTTCAGCAAGGGTTGGACATGTACATGGCTATAAAGACTATCCAGACTTATCATCATTAATGACAGGGTTATTAAACCCCAAGCTTCAGGATTTAAGCCAATCTCTAACGAACCGAGACCGGGCTGGGGGAAGATGATCCCACATCTACTACTTATATCTTTTACTGAAGGATCTGGCCACTGTACGAGACAGGACCTTGGACTACAAGGACCTTGGGTCTGATCCACTTTAACATGTCTTATGTTGCTTAGCAAAATCTCTATAGAGCTTGGCTTTATCAACAAGTGTTCTAGGAAGCCAAGACATTTCCCGATGTGATGTCTTAGCTTTCTCTGTGTGTCTGTGATGTTACCTGCTAGTGTCTTGGCCACAGAGAGGATGAGGGATCTACTCCTAGTTCCAATGAAAGGCTTTCCTTTAGTTCACATGGTGGAGGCCTACAGCTGAAGAAGCAGGGATCCAGGCCCTGGTCCAAGATTTGTGTAGTGACTGTTTATAGAACATGGATTCCTTACACTGTGATCTAAGTACAAAAGCTTCACCCAGAAATACAAAAGGAGCTCACGACTCAGAGCTCAGTAAGGGTGAGGTTCAATCAGCCCTAGGAAGGTACAGCTGCCTTTGTGAAGAGGCAGGTCCGCAGTGGGGCATCCATCTGGGATAGATCTGGATGTTGGGATAGGCATGGCCAGGAAGTCAGTTCTTGTGTATGCTTTGGAGTCTCCACTGGGGTTAGAAATCAGCCCTCTGCAAGCCAACTTCATGTGCTGCTATCACAGAAGGGAAGTCAGCTGATGATTACCACCATCTGCTGATTCCTCATCCTTTAATAGTAGAGTATTTTCCTATAGGACCTACTGCTAAAAGCAGGGGATTCTCCCACTGCCCTGTTGGAGACCAATGCAGGAGCTCTAAGGTTGCCCCTGTGCTTCTGTGGGGAAATATCAGTGATGCTGCCCAAGGGGGTGCCACCTTTGGTCTGAAGGTATGGCTGAGAGAGACCACAGCTGGGATTCCCAAAGTTGCCTGTGGGATTTGGATGCCAAGATCCTATTAAAATTAATGGGAACTGGGTGTTGAAATCCCCTAGGCAGCTTTGAGAATCGCAGCTGCGGTCTCTCTCAACCATGGTCTCAGCCTTCAGACCGATCTCATTCAGTGTGATGGCTGCCCTCCTGGCCGACAGACTGGGGGGCTTGAATAGGGGACTTCCAGAGCTATGAGCATGAGCTGCTGCAGCTTGAGCTAACGAGCCAAGGCTCCACAGCTGGGGCTGTAACAGACTGGTATTGTCAGTAGGTTAGCAAGGAGAAGGACCTGTAACACACACTCACCAGTGGGTTACACCAGCATTCATGGCTCCATTATTCATCAGGGTGGCACCTAAAAGTGGGATGAGTTTCAGAACTCCCACAACTCCTGTTGACTTGAGTGGGGACATGGGAACGCTCAGCACCTTGGGTAATAAGGCCGCTTTTATTTTAGGTGCCTAAATTTGGGGATTAGGAGCCTATCTTTAGTCACCCAGATGGCAAGATGCTGGACTTTGTGGATCACACTGGAACCAGGCAGCAGGACAGGAAAAGTAACAAAGGGAAGAGCAGTTCACTGAATTCTTCTGAACCTAGGAAACTGGCTTCCTTTGAATGCTGATGGGAACACATTGCAATGATGCAGCTTCCATCCAAGGAGCTTCTTAACTGTTCCCACCTAGCGGCCCGCTGACGCAGGTGAGCACAGCTAGCCCGTTGTACGGAGGAAGGTGCTGGTACTAACCCCACATTTCACCCCAGGCATGGAGAGAGTAAAGCCTGGATTGCTCCTCACCCTATAGGGATATGCGGGGCCTAAGACGCTTCCCCCTTGTAGAGTGGGATAGACACCATCGCCATGCTTGTGCTCCCACACACAAGGGCCAGAGGAGTCTAGATTGCCCAAAAGGTCCTTCCATAGGGCTCAAGTCATGACCCTGCTGCTTCTTGCATGATGGTCAATGGAAAAGCCAAGAATAGAATGGCTGCAGGCCCATTGGCTTAGCCAAACTGGACATTAGGCACAAATCTGTGATGATGATTTAACCATTTGAACAATCCACCAAGGGAAGTGGTGGATTCCCCATCTCTTGTTGTTTTCAAATCAAGCCTGGAGGCCTTCCTGAAAGAAGCTTTAACCAAACACAAGATATGGGGCTCGGTACAGGAGTAAGTGCATGAAATTCTATCGCCGGTGATAGACAGGAGAATCTAATGGTCCCTTTGACTCTAAACTCTACACATCCATGTATCTATGAACCACAAGTCCATCCTCCTTCCCAAGGGTGTCCAATGGTCCTGACTGTATCACAAAGGTATTATGATCCAGGTGGCTAGCACATCCAGTCTGTTTGCTGTTCCCTTAGCTCATGTTTCACTAGCTCTCTCTAGCCTCCTTCTGTCGTACTTCTTCCAAACGGGGCTCAGAGAGAGAGAACAGTTCAGAACTCCACTGGACGGATGCAGATGGAGTCTTTTTGGTGACAACCTTGACAGCTGTCTCTCATTAATGCTAATCAGTAGAGTGGGCAGAGCTAGTGGTGGTGGTCAGGGGCATCAGTCCCCAAAGAAGTGGCAGGTCTCGAGGAGGTGGGAGCAGAGTCTCATTGCTCAGAGCTCCCCAGCTTGTCGTAGAATGAGGTGTCATTTGTTCATGAGATACCTACCTCGCTTGCAAAGAGGAAAACACAAAACCCCTTCAGAGTGCCGCAGAATGGGGCTGATTTGCATGATGTGTTCTGCATCGGGCGTCTGTGCTGATATTGGTTTGTGCTGCCATTTGGAATGGTACCTGCTGCACAGACACCAGGCCCCTTGCACCCTTTGCTGAGCAAAACGGAAGATGACAGCAACTCTCACGGGAAATTAATGAGAACACCTGGGACTTTTATCCTGGAAACAAATCAGGCCGAATTTGAGCCACCAAAAAAGGAGGTAACTGAAAAGCACGGGCCGCTGTGAATCAGAACAGTGCCACTGACATCAAGGATTTAGGATCTGTCCGCAGGAGATTTGCATGTGTGATGTGAAAGAAGACAATGCCGGTGAAAGGGCCTGCTAGATAGCACTGGAGGCTACAGCACTTTTTTTATTCACAACACACACGGGTGAAATCCTGGCCCTATTGCACGCAATAGGAGAGACTTGAATGAGGCCACGATTTCACCTGTAAGCTTCCCCTGCGCTGTTCAGATCTACACAGAGCACGTGAGAGGGCGTGGCTAAGCAGAGAGACCTGAATGTGCATGGAACCTGAGCTCACCTTTTCCCTGCTAGATATCCGTGAGACTTCTATGAGGAACATTGGCAGGGGGAACCCGTCATTGACACTGCACCAGCTCTGCATTCCCAGGGATGCCAGTCTGGCACCTTTTCCGGGCAGAGGTACATTGGAGGGTGCGGGAAGGTGCGGTGGTCCTGTGGGCTGAGTGGAACAGGCTCCTACATCTACAGAGATGCTGAGTTATGGGCGTTTCTCACAGGTGCAATAACCCGAGTGCACATCTCTTGTGATAGAGACGGGCTAGTTGAACCACACAGCACAGAACAGATGGCGGTGAGACAGATATCCAGGCCCTGTATTCCACCACGGAAGCTTCCTGGTGATGTCAGATAACGCAAGACAGATGCTCCCCAGATTCGTGTTCCCAGCAGAAATTTGGAGACGGAGAATGAGATCTTTAAGGATCCAACGAGCTGCCTTCCCTAGCCTCTCTCTTTAAATTTAGCTTTTTCAGTGAACTTCATTGTGGTGGAAAGGTTAGCAGTCTTGAAGAACAATATCCTCCTGTGATAGACTATTCCCGTGTTCACGCCCTAAAAGACACTTTTGTAATAATGTTTATCCAAGGTATGCCTTGTGAGGTATCATTTAAAAACTCATAATTTGCTGATCAGTAATGTCATGGCAAAATGCACGTAGCAGTGTTGTGTGTGAAGTTATAAAAATAAACTGAGATCACAACTAAAAGTAGGTTTTCCAGAGAAGTCTGGGGAGTGGCCAAACCAGTTCCTCAGAGACAGAGGGCAAGCTGATGCCTCAGCCAGGTATAAACAAGGCTAATGGGTCATTACCTGCTAGGTGGCTATTCTTTGGCAGAAAAGGAGGCGGGGAAAACATTTACATTTTAGCAAAGAAACAGCATGGAGTTCCTGTCCGCACAGACTGCCTGTAGCTTTGTTCCCAGCTGGAAATGCTTCTCAGCAGGGGGACCGGCACCCCAAGACACCCCTTTCTCTCTGCCTATCGCATTCACTGCACCTAAAGAGAAAACAGAAGCAAGCGCTGGACTCTGGGGGAGGGATCCTGCCCTATGGGGTTTGGCCAGAGATGGCTGAAAGCATGTGGTGAGAAATTTTGCTTGAATCTGATACAGTTTGTTAAGCTAGGTATTAGTAAACGTCTTATCTTTATTTTTCTTGTAATCATTTCGGACTGTTATGCCTCATTACTTGTATTAATTTAAAATGTCTCTCTTTGTAGCCAATACACTTGTTTTACTGTTTTATCTAATCCAGTGTGTGTAAATTGAAGTGTCTGAATAACTATTTGAATTAATAAGCTGGCTTATTGTTCCCATAAAGGAATAATAAACTTAAAATATTTCGTACTGTCCAGGAGAGGGCTGGGCAGCACAGGGCATACAGTGATGGGGGGAAACCTGGGACTGGGGGTGTGTTGGGGTCACCCTGCAGTATAACCAAGGCTGGTGACAGCCAGAGTGTAACCCAAGTGTGGCTGGCAGGCTGCAGTGACACCCAGTCACTCGGGATAGGGTTTGCATGCTGGGAGGCTGTTTGTGAGCGGCCCAGGTGGGAGCTACTTCAGCAAGTCATTGAAAGGCACCCAAGGCTGCAGGACAGGGGTGACACAGCTGCTCAACAGTCTAGATTGTACCTTGGTATGTCGCACCCATCTATGCACACAGGTACAGAATGAGCATGTTTCACTCTCACCCCACCGTACTGTCTTGTCCCCGAGCTGGATTGACCCCCCCCGGGGGATTAATAGATTATGAGGCTAGAAGGGACCATTCGGATCATCTTAATGTGAGCTCCTGTGTGATCCCAGGCTATAGAACATCAGAGATTCCACTCTCCATGCTCCTCTTGGGGCAGTGCTCTGTCTCCTACTGGTGGCTGGGTCACACCTAGAAGGCAACAGAGGGTTATGGTTTTACAACCAGAGAACCCAGGTCCAATTCCTGCTGCCGATGACCCAGGCAGGAAGGTGGTATTACGAGAACAACCCATTTCACCTAAGCCACTGAGCCCCCATCCGACAGCACTTTCAGGTGAGAAGAGCTGCAGCGGAGGCAAATGCACCCATAGCGGGCAGAAGGCCAGAGAAGAGGCTGGCGAGGAAGAAAGCTCTCCTGCAAAAACAGCCATTGCTGGTCCTCGGTGCCTTCAGGTATGGGTCCAAAGTAAGCCAGGTGCTGCTCCAGGCCCTCCCCGGTGGTTCCTTAGGGCATAGCAAGCGAGTCAGAGCTGTGCGGCGCTCACCTCGGTAGGCAGACGTCCTTTCTGCGGGATCCCACTGGGCTGAGCAAAACAAGGGAGTGGCGGGGTTAGCCCCTGTGAGTGAGCTTGGCAGGATTCATGGCAGTGGAGAGGTCACGCAGAGAGGTGGCCGTCTCAGAGAGACAGAAGAATAAATATCTGGACAGCAAAGCAGGATGCTGATCTACCTTCTCCTTCGCCAGGCTCCCACCTCATTAGGTGGGCGAATTTACACTGCCAGCTCCCTGCTTCGTTGTGAGCGCAGCCACCTGCCTTCTTGATGGGAAATTATGTCGGGAAATTACAGGTATTTTCAATTTACCCTAATCTCATTTAAAAATGTGCAATTCAAATGACAATAAAGGCAGCGCAGTTGGGAATATAAATGAGATGTGCTAACACAACAGCCCAGAGATATATAGCCCGCTCCTAATTCATTTGCAGGTGTCCTGACACTTCCCCATTGTTATGCAACAACAGCTAATCACCTTCCTTTGTTAAGTATGAATCACACTTCTCTTTAGTAGCTTCCCCATTGTTTGATGGTTTAGTAGCTGTGTTTAGGATTTATAGAGGAGCCTCTATGTATGAAAAGGAGCAGGGCTCCCTTCTGCACTTAAAAAATGTAGATAAAAAGGAGAAAATGAATTAAAAAGTCTTTGATCTTTCCTGTCACAAATGGGATTGTGTTGTCTAATGCTCCGGTAACGTTCCAGAGATTCCCCATAACAAAGGGAGACACCTGCACATATTTTTTTAAAGACATTTACATAAATGATAACTCATCATAATGTAATGCCACTCGGTTACAATTATAATAATTCCTTCCTGACTGCTTGTAAATTAATTCGAATGATTGAATTGACTTGCCCCAGCCGGCAGCCAACTGGGAGGAGCGTATACACACATGCACACACATATCGCATAGTCTCATTTGCCAAACATTATTTGGTATGAACAGGATCAAGACTACTGGCCTGGGTCCCGATTCAGCAAGGCAAATGCCTGTCTTTGAGCCCCTGAGTACCTTATTGGCTTCAGTGATGTGGGGGTATGTTTCACTGCAGAGTTAGCAAGGGTGTTGTCCCTAATCCCCCTCCTGTCTGCACACAGAGCCCTCTCACCTGAGTTCGGTGGTGCTTTAAACCCAGGCCAGCTGGCCTGGCGAGGGGTATAGGCTACAGCCCAGATGCTGCTTCCTTTAGTAGTGAGGACACAGGCTACATTCCTTGCATCAGGGCTTTGGAGTTGGAGCCAGGAGCAGCTCTGAAGCAGTGGAGCTGCAGGTTTTTGCCTGGAGCTGGAGTGGAGCCGGAGCCCAGCTCCAAAGCCCGGCCTTGAATGCCAGTAGTCCTCCAATTCTCCCCTTGTGCTCAAAAGGACAGACACGTTCTCTCACAAGTCTTTGGAAAAGAAACTGAGCTGGTCAGCTGAGGGCAGCTTTAAGAAGCATGGGATATGCCCACAGAAGGCCTAGCACCCCACATGGGGGAAGAGCAGCACCAATGAAGATGCAGTCATGCAGGGTAGAGTGGTGCAGGATGGTTGCTCACATTCGGGCTAGGCTAGCCTAGCCTAGGTGCTGATCACCTGAGTTAATGATGCAGTGAAGGCAGACCCTTAGATACGTGCTTAAGAACCTTGCTGGATCTCCACTGACTCCATTACTCTGCTTTGGGGGGAGAATCAAAGCTTACACATGCAGGGCATGCTTGGAGCTGGAAGCAGGGAAAAGAAAATATATGCTGCCTCCAGGAACCCAAGGAGCAGGGCAAGTGCAAGCAGAGGGGCAGACTCATGCCCTTGCTCATGTTGACCAGTACCCTGTACGGTGCTGTGAAACAGAAGGGTATCAGTGTCTGACCAAAGCTGGAGTCCTCTGCAGTGCCATGCAACTGGCCCACCATCCACCTGCAGTGGAAGTTTGGTGTGTGACCTCCTTGCTCTAAACAGCCATGCCAGTGGGTGGGAAGTGAGAGAGAGAGAGAGTGTGTGTGTGTGTAAGCTGTCAGTGACACTGTTTATGGAGTATGGATGGAGTTCCCTGTTAATCAGTAGGAGGAAGCAATCTGTGTGGTGCCCCGGTGTAGGCTCAGGAACAAACGAAGCAGTCATGATTCCCTGTGGGATGGATGTTTTCACCAGAGAGCCTGGTGCAACTCTTATTCCACCCTACTGCAGCACTGACATCTTGAGCTGTCTTGTTGAGGGGAAGGCCCTCTTCAAGGGGGCCCCCTGGCCACAGGTTTGGCAGCATCATTTGAAAGAGCGCTGATTCTAACACATGCACTGAGTGGAGGGGGAGGAAGAGCAGCAAGTGAGTACCTTCTACCCATCTAGGGGAGAAACCACCATGACAAATGGGAGATCATGGGCCCTTCAGTACCCGCTCGCTGTTACGTCCTGCAATGCTATGGCTTACGTGTGGAAAGCAGTGATCTGGTTAGAGATGCAGCACACTGGGAACAGTTACAAGGCAAAGGTGCTGGGAGAGCTCTCGCACTAATGTCCGTGAAATGCTTACAGATCCCTGCATGAAAGTTGGCTCATAGCTACCTTAATCCCCTCCACCCTCCTGGCCACCTTGAGCCTCTGCTCACCCCAGGACCCATTCTCGTCTCCGCCCACTCTCGCCTAGAGAGGAAGGATGGTTTGGCAGCCCAGGTGACAGCTTGGGACTCAGGAAATGTAAGTTCAATTCTTTGCATTAATGTCTGTGACCTTACCCAAGTCACTTAGTCTTTCTGTGCATCAGTTCCCGCTCTGTACAATAGGGGAACATAGCCCAGCCCTGCCCTGCATCCCAGGAATGTTGAGAGTATAAATATGGTCTGAAGTCCTCAGATACGCTGGTACCAGGGGCAGCTATTACATCGGTTAAAATCCCACGCCCCCCGACCTTGCTGTCACTGACTTGCCCTGAATTCTCATTCCTTTACCTCCATCTCACTTAAAGAAAAGCACAATCCTCTAGGCCCATTAAAAAAGGCATCAAAATGAGCAACCACCTGGTATGTGGAGGCACTGAGCTTCCCCAAACGGGTCTGGCGAAGCAGCGAGCCAGCCCGTCTCCACCCTGGCACGCAGGATGTGAATTTCAATACAGCAACTGGGCTCTGGCAGTATAAATAGTTTATGGCATATCAAACTATTCAACATGATTTTAATCCCACTTGTGATGTTCAGTGCATAACTCACAGGAGGCTGGCTTTGATGTGGCTGGTGGAACGGAAATCACATTGAACAGATGTTCCAGCTGGAGTCACTTAGTGTTTCCATTACAAACCCTGGTGGGGCTTTGGGTTGGTTTTTTGGAAGGGGAGAGGGGGGTTATGACTCAGCTATTTTATTTGGAAGGCAGATCCTGAATCCAGATGTGTTGTATTTAAAGCAAACTTTCTTTCCCATCAGACAGCCTAGCCCTCCGCACTCCTCTCAATCGCTGGATGGGGAGAGCAGGCTTGTTATGATGTGAGAACATTTTTTGATGCTCTTTTAAATGAAAAAAATAAGAAGTTGATTTGCTATCAAGTGATTTCTTGGGCTGTTGGTTCATGGGATGGACTCACTCCTTGGAGTGCTTATTGTTAAAGGAAAGGTCTTTCAGTCTGGGACAGTAACTACGGTGCAGCTATATCAAAGCTAACATTCGGCATAGCCTGTGCAGTAGAAACTGGACTATGCAGATGCCAGGCCAAATCCTCTGGGTGCCATAGAAGGCCTGGGTTTCAGTGGAATGACTCGGACTGTGAGGAGGGAGGCCAGGAGGTTCAAAGTGCTGTGTGTTATGGAGATGTGCTCTCCTCTGGCCATAGCATGCATTGAGCAGTTAGGAGTAGGGATGGGCTAGGGGACCATAGGGCTGCGGATCTGCAGCTCTGCGGAGGTTTTGGCCAAATCCGCTGTGAAAAGGGCGTGCAGCAGGGAGTGGTGCTTGCCGAGTCTGGGCCATCAGCAAGGAGGCTCTGAGCCCCCACGCTGACTCCTTGCTATCTCTAGCTTCAGGAAGAGCCGTGCTCACATGCTGAAGCTGTGATGTCAGGGCATTGCTCCCTGCCCACTGGTGATGGTGCTGGTGGGGGGATTCTACCAGGCAGAGGGGAAACCCAGGGCATTAATGCTGATAGCATGGTTGGGGGAAGGAGGGATGCTGCTGTCCATTCTCACCCCAATCCCATGGGGTTCCCACACAGGCTTTTGCAGGGTCAGTGGGGAATGTTCCAGCCCTGGGAGAAGCACCAACCTTCCCCTACAGATTAGGTATGGGGTAGCCAGATTCTCAGCATCTCCACCCCTGGAGTGTTTAGATTTTAATGCTCTGAAAATGCCTGTTTTAAAAGCAATTCTTACCGGAGTAGCCATCCACCAATCCGTGACTAGTGGCTTCTACTGAGTTAGCCCTGCCTATTATGCAAATAAGGAGGCAGATCTATGCAGACCTCTGCTTGAGTGCCTAAACTAGCCTCTTTAAGAGTAAGACACGGACCAGTGGCTCCAGTCTTTCTGCCTTCTCCAGCTACCATGACCTGGCTATATTCTGCTTTCTCCTTGGTCTTCTCCATGCATGCAAGTTTGGTGAATAATAATCAGATATTTAAAACAGGGTGGACACTGGATTTTCCATGTTGTGGGAAATTCCAAGATTTTGGATTTTTTTCCAATTCCGAAACTGGAATGAAAACAAAACCAATACAAACTTTGCCATGAAACAAAATTTCAGGGGAAAAAAAAAATCATTTCACAGCAATCAAAAGGTTTTGTTTCAAATTTTGTCTTTTTTTAAAAAAAAATTATATTAGTGGCTGCGTGGATGGTGTCGGCAGGAGGGCTTTGGCTTTCTCAGCCCTGGGATGCTGTTCCGAGAAGGACTGCTGAGCAGAGATGGGGACTACCTAGCAAGGAAGAAGAAGAAGATGGGGAGGGATAGCTCAGTGGTTTGAGCATTGGCCTGCTAAACTCAGGGTTGTGAGTTCAATCCTTGAGGGAGCCATTTAGGAATCTAGGGCAAAAATCTGTCTGGGGATTGGTCCTGCTTTGAGCAGGGGATTGGACCAGATGACCTCCTCCCTTCCAACCCTGATATTCTATGAATCTTTGGATACAGACTGGCTAACTTAGTGAGGCAGGCTTTAAACTAGGTTCAACACGAGCAAGAGACACAAGCTCCCTGGTAAGTCCAAAACATGGAGACCTGGGTGAAGGGTCGGAATCTGGGGGAACATGGACAATCACAGCAGGGATAAAGGAGCAAGGAGGAACTATAGAGGGGAAATCTAATATACATTGTACATGTCTGTATACTAATGCAAGAAGCATGGGGAACAAACAGGAAGAACTAGAAATTCTAGTGAATAACCATACTTACGACATAATTGGCATCACAGAGACTCGGTGGGCTAATTCACGACTGGAATATTGCTCTAGAAGGGTACAGCTTGTTCAGGATGTACAGGCTGGGAAAAAGGGAGGAGGTATTGTCTTGGATAGCAAAGACATATACACTTTGGTCGAGATAGAAGTGGGAGGTATACCTCTTGAGAGTCTTAGGGTAAAGATAAAAGGGGCAAAAAATAAGGGTGATGTCACGGTAGGGTCTACTTAGACCACCTAACCAGGAAGAAGAGATAGATGAGGCTGTTTTTAAAACAACAAAATCATCCAAAGCACAGGACTTGATGGTGATGGAGGATTTCAACTACCCAGACACCTGTTGGGAAAATAATATAGCGGCGCTCAGATTATCCAAAAAGTTCTTGCAATGCATTGGAGATAACTTTTTATTACAGAAGGTGGAGAAAGTGACTGGCGAGAGGCTGTTCTAGATTGGATTCTGACAAATGGAGGAACTGGTTGAGAATTTGAAGGTGGAAGGCAGCATGGGTGAAAGTGATCACAAAATGATAGAGTTCATTATTCTAAGGAATGGTAGGAGGGAAAACAGCTGAATAAAGACAACAGACTTCAAGAAGGCAGACTTTAGAACACTCAGAATTGGTAGGTAACATCCCGTGGGAAGCAAGTCTAAGGGAAAAGAATTCAGGCCAGTTGGCAGTTTTTTACAGAAACGTTATTAAGAGCACAACAGCAAACTATCCCAATGCATAGGAAAGAGATGAAGTATGGTAAGAGACCATCCTGGCTTAATCAGGAGATCTTCAATGATGTGAAACTCAAAAGAGAGTCATACAAAAAGTGGAAACTAGGTCAAATTATGAAGGATGAATATTAAAAAAAATTAACGCAAGCAGGTAGGGACAAAATTAGAAAAGCAAAGGCAAATAATGACATTAAACTAGCTAGGGACATAAAGAGTAACAAGAAAACATTTTACAAATACATGACAAGCAAGAGGAAGACTAATGACGGGGTAGGCCCACTGCTCAATGAGGAGGGAAAGACAATAACAGAAAACACAGCAATGGTCAAAGTGTTAAATGCCTGTTCTGTTTCAGTTTTCACCAAAAAAGTGTTAGCGGTGAATGGATGACTAACACAGTGAACATCACTGTAAATGGGGTAGGATCTGAGGCTAAAATAGGAAAAGAACAAGTTAAGAATTTCTTAGACAAGTCAGATGTCTTCAAGTCAGTAGAGCCTGATGAAATACGTCCTAGAATACTTGAAGAACTGGCTGAAAAGATTTCTGAGCCATGAGTGATTATCTTTGTGAACTCATGGAGGACAGGAGAGATCCCAGAGGACAGATAAAAGAGCTAATATAGGACCTATCTATAAAAAAGGGAATAAGGACAATCCAGGGAATTACAGACCAGTCAGCTTAATTTTGGTACCTGGAAAGATAATGGAGCAAATAATCGAACAATCAGTATGTAAGTACCTAGAAGAAAATAAGGTAAGTAACAGTCAACATGGATCTGTCAGGAACAAACCATGTCAAACCAACCTAATATCCTTCTTTGACAGGGTAACAAGCCTGGTGAATAGAGGAAGCAGTAAATGTGATCTATCTTGACTTGAATAAGGCTTTTGATACTGTCTCACATGACCTTTTTATAAACAAACTAGAGAAATATAGCCTAGACGAACCTACTATATGATGGGTGCACAACTGGTTGGAAAAGTGTACTCAGATTGCAGTTATCAGTGGCTCACAATCAAGCTGGAAGGGCATATTGAGTGTGGCCCTGCAGGGATCTGTCCCGGGTTTGGTGCTATTCAATATCTTCATAAATGATTTGGATAACGCCATAGAGCATACTTAGAGAGTAAAGTTTGCAGATGATACCAAGATGGGACGGGTTGCAAGTGCTTAGGAGGACAGGATTAGAATTTGAAATGATCTTGACAAACTGGAGAAATAGTTTGAAGTAAATCGGATGAAATTCAATAAGGACAAATGCAAGATACTAAACTTAGGAAGGAACAATCAATTACACAAATACAAAATGGGAAATGACTTCCTAGGAAGGAGTTCTGCAGAAAGGGGTCCGGGGGTCATAGTGGATCACAAACTAAATACGAATCAACAATGTAATACTTCTGCAAAAAAAGCAAACATCATTCTGGAATGTATTAGCAGGAGTGTTGTAAGCAAGATATGAGAAGTAATTCTTCCACTCTACTTAGCACTGATAAGGCCTCAACTGGAGTATTGTGTCCAGTTCTGGGCACCACGCTTTGGGAAATATGTGGACCAATTCAAGAAAGTCCTGAGGAGAGCAACAAAAACGATTAAAGGTTTAGAAAACAACCTACAAGGAAAGAAAATTGGATGTGTTTAGTCTGGTGAAGAGAAGACTGAGGGGGGGGTGGGAATATGGTAATAGTCTTCAAGTACCGAAAAGACTGTTATAAAGAGGAGGGTGATAAATTGTTCTCCTTAACCACTGAGAAATAGTAATGGGCTTAAATTGCACCAAGGGAGATTTAGGTTGGACATTAGGAAAAACTTCCTACATGTCAGGGTAGCTAAGTGCTGGAATAAATTGCCTAGAGAGGTTGTGGAATCTCCGTCATTGGAGCTTTTTAAGAGCAGGTTAGACAAACACCTGTCAGAGATGGTCTGGATAATACTTAGTTCTGCCTCACACCTGTCGAGGTCCCTTCCAGTCCTACATTTTTACGATTACAAAAAATAAAAAAAATTGAAATGAAAAGTCATTTTTAAATGGGAAATCAAAATGCTCCATTCCTCCCTACCCCAAACAAAATGTTGTCAAAATGGACATTAAATGTTTCCCTTTTGACAAATCCAAAGGAAAAGCATTCCATCGGGAAATCTCCAGCCAGCTCCACTGCTATTACATGGTACCATCTGAGAAGCCGATGGGGCCGTGCGAACAGACAGTAACATAATGGCATACACACAAGGTGGCAGAGTTGGGGGAGGGTGCAAGGAATAGGTCATTTTGGCATCTTCTGACTTAAGTGCTTAGCCCTGATATTCAGCAACTGTGATATTCTTTTAATGTAGTTTCTTAACGGAATTGTCTAGGTTAAAACAGTTCTATAAATGGGTTTATTTCTCTAGACATCCCGGGATAGTCCGGGGAGATCCTCCCCTCTGGGATCCTTTACATCTGTATACTACTCCAGCTCTTTTTAAAGGGGCCCTAAAAGCCCCATAACTGGCCAGGGGAGGATTCTTCCAGTGCAGGCACTGTGGAAAACCACCATCAGATTGCCCTTTGAGTGGAGGAACCCCTTGCAAGCCCATGTGGAGGGGACACTCTGGGGGTAGGGGTAGGGATGGGAGAACATGTTCTGGACGGGTCTGCAGCACACTGTGTGGATAGTGGCAGTACTGACAGGGCAATCTGGGCAGGTTGTGGCAATGCACATAGGCTCCCAGAGCTGTTTTAGGATATGCCAGGGGGCCTTCCAGCTCTTAGAGCAGCCCAGGCTTGGGAGGGTGCGTCAAGCCACCTTAGCCCTGCCTTGCCCCAGGGAAAACAGGCGCAGCACAGAATCTCACGCAAGATGCACAGTTAACGCAAGGACTTCTGCTTGTCAGGATGCTGAAAACTTTCTGTGGCGGGTGCACAATTTTTTTCACAGGTCAATGCTCATTATATTAGACAGCAAAAACTCAGTTCTTCCAGGAGTAGGGTGCACAGACCCCGAACTCATCAAAATCCATGGAACTACTCAGGTGCTTCAGAACAGAGTACTCAGCACCTTGCAGGATGGAACTCAGAGTGGGGCAGGAGATGCTGCCTAGCTCATTGTACCATGCATGCATGGACTGGGCTACAGACTACAGACTGCTTCTCAGTCGCACTAAGACCCCTTTACACTGCTGTGGCAGTCCAAAGGCTCAGGAAGGAAAGTTCACCCACATTACGGCTCTTTTAGACTGGTGGGGTGTTTGTAAAAGAGCCTTGCTGTCATTGAGAATTGGGCCAACAGTACCACCTGTATGTGAATTGGATATCCAAACCCTCCAACTCACTCAAATCAAACCCAATTTTCCCAGCAACACGTTTCTTCAATGCAGGCTATTTCCAAGCCAAATTTCAATTCTCAGACCCCAGCCATTTTGATGTTGAAGCTGTTTAAATAAAGTGATCCAAGCATTTTTTTGGTTTCTATAATGGGGACTGGGAATGTTTCCTTCTGTCCTCTCATTCAAAAAAGGTCAGACATTTTTTGCTCAAACTACCCGGCGGGGGAGGGGGGAGAGGGAGAAATCAGGCAGAGATTGTAACTGGAAAGCGTCAGCCTGGGATATGAAAGGTTTGGAACATTGTGGAGAATTGAAAACAAGGGGTTAAAATGGAAACATTCTACTTTAGCTATAGCTGTCACTGATGCACCAGCTGCAGCACCCCCCCCCCCCATGCACATGAGACTGACCGGGGAACACAAAGCCCATGCACCATCCAAGTCCTAGCTCTGCACAGAGGGATTTGACATCCCCTCCCCATTGCGAAGAGCCCTGCCAGAGCCTTATGCATGATGTATCCGCCCACTTTAACTCCTAGGGCTTGCTTCTGCAATGCCATGCACCATGCAAAGTCACTGACACCAGTGCCGAGCAGCGGTATACAACAGTCCCCTTCTAACTGGGCAGCATTTCACATCTGCTTTGCACAGGTATCACAATGATGAGGGCCGTATAAAGTACCTGGGTGCATAGCTAGCTAGGTAGACAGAATGAAAAGGGAGAGCTAGTGAGAGAGTGCACGCGAGCAGGTAGCTTAATAGCTAGATGGACTTCAATGACGACACAGGCCCCGCTACATCTGAGTGGCCAGAGGTGGCTGCAAGTAGCCAGGTGTGGTTCCTTGGTCCCGGGCCGCTTGGTCCTGGCAGACATTAGAGCAGCAGGATGACAACTCTAAATTCCACTGCTGATGTCAGCTCCATAAGGGAGCCAGTCGAGGCCCTAGCATAGTAGAGTTTGGCTTCCTCATGTCCCCTCCCATCTTGGCCCCACTTTGTCTACTGGCATGCCCCCTCCTCCTGCTTATCCCAGTAAAGGAGCTGGTGTAGGAGGCAGTTATGCTGCCTCCAGCAGCTTAATACCTACATAGGGAAAATTCCCCAGGGGGATCTCCAGCCAATTTAAGTTCAGTGGAAAGTGAACGTAGACAAGTGGAAAATCCATCTCTCAGAGTGTAAGGCAATGGGGAACCAGGCGGTGCATGCTGAAGGGATGCAGACGGGCTGGAGTACGCTCTGTCTTCAGGGGTGAAATTCACCCCAGCGCAGGCTGATTAATCTGTCTTGCTGTTATTATACCCCTCCATCTTCCATCCAGCGCTGTTAAATTGATATCCTCATTAGAGCCCATTAAAAGCAACATTCTTTTAATGGCTGGATAGGTTATTATTATTATTACTTTCACAGCATGGTGTATATAATGGTTTGGAGTAGAAATTGGTCTTCTTTATTGGGTCTCTCCCTTTTGAAATGGATTCCACCATGTTCAGGGATTCAGATCACGTTGCCTGCCCCGTTCTACACAGCGCAGTCTAATGATGTATCTGGCTTTCTGTTGTTGTTAGTGTGTGTGTGGGGTATGCATGTGCAACTGTTGTAGCCGATTGCTATCTGTGAAATAACCCGTGCCATTATCTCATCTGATCTCACCGATTCTGTCAGGACATACTACAGAGCGACCCAAGAACCTGTTAATCTTCCAGCACAAAAGCCGGGAGTCTTAAATGGAGAATTTTCTGCTGCACTCAACTTTGCTCAGCTAGTTTTAATTGGACTCTGGAAAGCAGCTGGCAGCCTAACATTTAACACCCTGCAATTGCAAATTGTTGGCAAATGCAGCTGCAAGAATTGTGTGTGCAGATGAAGTGGGGCTGGGGGAGGGGCCAGCCGGAGTCTGACAGCAGCTGATATTGAAAGGGAGTTAGGATGGGTGCATCTCAGATAGCTGCATTCTCCCAGACTGAAATCTATACTTAGGGGATCTATATAAAGTTTGGCCAGTCTTGTTCTCTGCATGTGCCTGTTCGCATCAGCTGGAGTTTTAAACAAGCCACATCAGACTGGGACTGAATGAGACTGGGATATTTTTGCAAGCCTTTAAAAAGCTGTAGGTGGGGGAATCACAGACATGGCTTCAGAAGTTCTGTGTTGTGGGCTAGGTCACTCCGTCATGGGGATAGGTATTATGGTAAATTGTTCCAGTGGCTGATCACTCTCACTCTGGAAATAAGGTGTAAAAATTCAAGTCTCAATTTGTCTAGCTTCAACCTCCAACCATTGGATCATGTTAAACCCTTCTCTGATAGATTGAAGAGCCCATTATTAAGTATTTGTTCCCCATGTAGGTACTTACAGATTGATCAAGTCACCCTTTAACCTTCTCTTTGTTAAGCTAAATAAGTTGAGCTCCTAGACCAGGGGTGGGCAAACTTTTTGGTCCGAGGGCCACAACTGGGTATGGAAATGGTATGGCGGGCTATGAATGCTCAAGAAATTGGCAGTTGGGGTGTGGAAGGATTATCTATAGGGTTACTATACGTCCAGATTTTCCCGGACATGTCCGGCTTTTTGGGCTCCAAATCCCCGTCCGGGGGGGAAATCCCAAAAAGCCGGACATGTCC